>NC_142778.1:26842500-27007500 GCF_988280905.1 Pimephales promelas
ATTTTGACTTTCTATTTTAAGAAATATTAGGCATTCTGAACACAGCCCATGTAATACAGATTGGAACTTGTGTGCTTTTCATACTGATAGTTCGTTAGTGCCCTCTGCTGGACTCTCATGTCAGAAAAAAATGAATAACTATGTCTAGATGTCTAAGTACTGTTTTATTTGCTCATCACTGACTGTTGATTAATTATTCTTTGTGTTACAGGTTTTTGCTGCAGTGTCTTGAGGACTTGGACGCCAGCCTTCGCAAACTTAACTCTCGCCTCTTTGTCATCAGGGGACAACCCACGGATGTCTTTCCAAGACTATTTAAGGTCAACGAACAGACCACTTGAGAATAGCCAACCGTTTTGTGTTCATGCTGTGTGTTAATGCTGTGCCAACTTATTTGACTCGCCTCTCCCTCTCTCTTTTTTCTGCCTAGGAGTGGAAAATCAGCCGGCTGTCATATGAGTACGACTCCGAGCCCTTCGGGAAGGATCGTGATGCAGCCATTAAGAAGCTGGCCAGTGAGGCAGGGGTGGAAGTCTTCGTCAGGATCTCCCACACACTCTATGATCTGGACAAGTGAGTGTATCTAGTCATTGCCATATGCCCATATGACTCCCACGTATTTGCCAGCAGTCCTGTGGGAAGCTGTTACCCATCATGTCTGGTATTTAACTATTAATTGAGAATGTCATGTAGACAGATATTGAGAGATCACAATATCAATATTAATCTGTCATTTGAATGACAGATTAATTAATGACAGATTTGTTATATTAATCTGTCATTTGAATGTCAAAAAATGCTTAATATTCTAATACTGAAATAAAAAATACAGACAAACCACGGTCTGAATATGCATCGTCTGACAGCCACAATAAAGATTAATTGGCTTCAGCCTTTCCGAACTCTATGAAATATTATTTTATGTGTTTTTGAGGAATTGGAAGCAAGCAGAATACAGGTGTTTCTAAAACACTCTCTGCATCATCACTCATGTGGTTAAAAACTGAGCTCAGAATCAATTCTGAAATTCTCAAAAATCGATCCAGAATCGTTGAATCGTGATACATTGAATTTTTTTCTCCCACCCCTAATATTAAATAATCTATTACATTTTGCCTTTGTTGTAAGTTTTCATATTTTCAATTTCTGAATTTCTGTTTACATTAATAATTGATATTGCGGTTTACCTGAAAGAAATTGTGGTAAATAAATTACACACTTCGCCATTAATTTTGTATCTTTAAGTTGATCGTTTGTTATAATAACCGTAACTTTTTTATTAAACAGTGTTTACTCAATGTTTTAATGTAATTTTACATTTATGTTAATATATATTATAATGTTACCTGCTTGTTCTTTTTATTTGCTTAGAATTTTGATATCTTGACGACACTAAAATCTAATAATATTGCTTTTACAGTAGATCCTATCACTGACTCATGTATGTTCCATTCCTGTCTCTAGGATTATCGAGTTAAATGGAGGACAGTCTCCTCTTACCTATAAACGATTTCAGACACTCATCAGCAGAATGGATCCTGTGGAAATTTCAGCCGAGACTATCACGGCTGAAGTCATGGGCAAATGCGTAACACTCATCAGCGAAGACCATGATTACAAGTTTTGCGTACCCTCACTGGAGGAGCTCGGTGAGACACCTGTGTTCCTTAACTTTGGATATGTGTGCATGTGTCTATTGTAGATGAGATTTTGAATCATTGTATGTGGCTTCAGGTTTTGAAACAGAGGGGCTGTCAACAGCTGTTTGGCCTGGTGGAGAGACTGAAGCTCTGACTCGATTAGAGAGACACCTGGAGAGGAAGGTAAGCATCTCCTCTGTTACATTGTCTTACAGTCATAAATACAGACAAAATATCCATATTTATAACTTTAATGAACTATAATCGCTGGTTTCCGGTAACAGCCATGCGCCATGCGTGAGTCTAGTTCCTGTGGAAGAATGAACTCTGAGCCGACGTATGATATATTTACGAACACGGAATCACTTTATTTAGCACTCATGTAAACTACGTTTGGAATTGGAAATGATTGGAAACAAAAAGTGTCTATGTAAACGTAACTATTGATAATAATAAGAAATGTTTCTTAAGCTTCAAATCAGCATATTAGACAGATTTTTGAAGGATCGTGTGACACTGAAGACTGGAGTAATGATGCTGAAAATTCAGCTTTGCCGTGACAGGAATAGATGATAAAATATATTAAATCGGTTTTACTTAACGTGCACAATATTACAGGATTTTCTGTAGCATTAGAGATACTCTAGCATTTTTTTTATTTATTTTTTGCAGGCTTGGGTGGCTAATTTCGAGCGTCCCAGAATGAATTCCAATTCCTTGCTGGCCAGCCCCACAGGCCTGAGCCCTTACCTCCGGTTTGGCTGCCTAATAGTGCCTATCCTGCAGACTTTTCTATTTCAAACTCACAGACCTCTAGAGAAAGGTAAAGAGTACAACACTGTCTTGCTCTGACATTTAAGGCACTATTGATCATTGTCATAATTGATTGTAAGATCGTAAGTGGCTGACAAGTTATTCTCATACCTTTTTCCGCTGGCTTTTCGATCACAGGTCAAGAAGAACAGCGTCCCACCACTGTCCCTTTACGGTCAGCTGCTCTGGCGTGAGTTCTTCTACACGGCTGCCACTAACAACCCACACTTCGACAAAATGGAGTTTAATCCCATCTGCGTGCAGATCCCGTGGGACAGGAATCCCGAAGCCTTGGCGAAGTGGGCTGAGGGCCGGACTGGTTTCCCATGGATTGATGCCATAATGACCCAGTTGAGGCAGGAGGGGTGGATCCACCATCTGGCCAGGCACGCTGTTGCTTGCTTCCTCACGCGTGGAGACCTGTGGATCAGCTGGGAAGAGGGCATGAAGGTACTGCCATTAGTAGCTTTATTTCCATCTAAAATTGTGTGCAAAACTGGAATATTGTAAAAAAAAAAAAAAATAGCATTTTATGTGAAATCCTAAAATTTGCATAAAATAGGTGGATGGAAACATAGTGCTCTGGATCTGCTGTTGCTTTCGGCAATAGAATCTAAATTGATATTATGTTTGTTTTCAAAGGTGTTTGAAGAGTTGTTGCTGGATGCTGACTGGAGCGTCAACGCAGGAAGCTGGATGTGGCTTTCATGCAGCTCATTCTTCCAGCAGTTCTTTCACTGTTACTGTCCGGTGAGCTTCGGTCGACGTACCGACCCTAATGGAGACTATATAAGGTGCCAGTCTTAACCCTTGTTTACATACTAAAAAAATGTACAAGTTTGGTTAAAAGTGTTTTTTATTATTATTATTATTATTACAGGCAGTATTTGCCCATATTGAGGGGCTTCCCGGCCAAATTCATCTATGAACCTTGGAATGCCCCAGAAAGTGTTCAGAAGATCGCTAAGTGCATAATTGGAGTGCACTACCCCAAACCCATGGTTAATCACGCTGAGGCCAGCAGGATAAACATTGAGCGAATGAAGCAGATTTACCAGCAGCTGTCCTGCTACCGGGGCCTTGGTAAGAAAACTCTTAAAAATCTAGTTTTAACTTTTAGTTTTACTTGAGAGTCCTTTTGTTGAGTGATACTGTATGTCAAATGAAATGCCACTGTTTAGCTGTGAGATCTTGGATTTAATGGATCTTCTCGTAATGCTTGTCAGGCCTCCTTGCAACTGTTCCATTCAGCACAGCCAACAATGGAGATGGTAATGGAGCAGGTCCTTCCTCAGCAGATATCCCACAGGAGAGCACTCGCATTACAGGTAATCATTTATTTTGACTTTTGTAGTTGGACTCAAGTGGACTCATTCCCGTTTTTTAGTTGTGATTGTGTCTTAGTCCACACAATCCATTCACACAGGAAACCATGCTAGTAATGATATTAAATAATACAAATTTGTATTATTATTAAGACAAATGTTACTGTTGTATATTACAATTGTTCTTTGAAAAATGAATAATTGATTATTATTATAATTTTGACAGATACATTACTAATATTCAAACCTTTGAGCATTAAATGTTTGAATTCCTCTTATCTTGTATTTTGGTGGAATAGTTTGACAGAATTCTTTTGAAGTCTTGTAAACATCTGTCCCGAAAAAAAATTGTAATTTATAGACCTTATGTAGCCCCGCCCCTTTTCAGCACTGCGCTCATTATCTTTTGACTTTCGGTCTGTATTTTCACAGCGATCTTGCATAGGTATGAATGAAAAAAAAATCCCGGTCGATATTTGTTAAGACATCTGCTTTACAATGCTTATGATAAACATTACAATGCTCATGATAACTTTTGTTAACTCAAAAGTAAGTAAATCCACTTCACCAGCTAATTACTCATCGACAGCGATGCCATAGAAATATACAGAGCGACCGCAAAAATGGAAGTTCAAAGACAATATTCTAAAGATGACGGCGCCCACGTTTCTCTGGTGCATAAGGTCTATACAAATGTGTGAAGAACCCCAGGGGTTCACAAACCCGTTTTTGTAAAAACCCTTTTGTAAAATTGTCCACTTTTATTCATAATGTGTATTATTGGCAGTTTGGATAATTTCAGTTGTTTGTGTTGAAATATTTTGCTTTTATTTAACAGTGCACCCATCAAGAGCAAGTTCTCAACCAGACTTCCAACCTTTTACAGTATCTTGTGATCAACATCCTGTCAACAGTGTGCAGCCACAGCCAGGTGTGTATTGACACAGATGCTTGGATTTTGAAATAAATAAATGCTAATAAAGTGTGAACCAGTTCGTAGGCTACTTGAATAGCATGTTTTTCTTTCTAAACCAGGTCAATTAGTTGGTGATATAGTTCACAAACAGTTAGAAAGAGGTGAGTTCTGTCCAAACCATCTCAGAGGACTTGTAACAGATTTTCATATCAAGCTGTTTTGAACCACAATGCAGTTTTGTCTTACCGTGGCATAAAATGTATGACTCCATATACTGTGTTCTTTTCTGTTCTCAATGACAGACTTGTTTAAACACACAACTTCCATTGAAAAAAAGGGCTTAGCATGTTTTTAAAGGATTATGTTGATGAAAGCAAAGCCTTTTCAAAATCAATTCTATTCATCTTTGGACAGTTACACTACTGTTCAAAATTTTGGGGGCAGTACGATTAAAAAAAAAAAATGTTTTTGTAGAAATCTAATGCTTACCAATGCAAAACATTAAAACATTAATGTAGTGAAATAATATATTTTTATAATTTCAAATATCTTTTTTCTATTTTTAATATATTTTCAAATGTAGCGGACTCAAGCGCAGAAGGGGTCTCATTCATGAAACATTCGTAAATATACGAGTAAATATGAGAATGATTTGCACGTAAAGAGACCTTCCCGAAAACTCTTCTCCTGATTCACAAATACTTCGCAAACGATGTGATAGTGAAATGTGTGTGTTGTGTTAATGAATTCCAACCAGTCGTAAATGGAATGCGCGTGCACGTTCATTTTCAATTACCATAAATCCCGCCCATTATATCTGACTGACATCTATATATAGGCATATAATAACTAATAATATGAATGCGAATGAAAAAGAAAGAATTCTCGGATACAGAAATTGAAGTTTTATTATCAGAAGTTCATTCAAAAGCCACATTTTATTTTCAAGCGTTCATAATGGCGTATCAGGTCCTATAAAAAAGGACGCTTGGCAGCATATTACAGATAATGGAGTTTCTTCTGTTAATCGAACAATCCCAGAAGTGAGAAGCAGGGTTCCCACTAGGGTTGGGTATCGTTTGAATTTGAACGATTCTGATTCCGATTCCGATTCCGATTCCTCGTTTCGATTCCGGTTCCCAACGATTCTCGATTACGATTCTTTTAAGAGGCAGGGTCAAAAAAGTTTAGCTAACCTTGCTAACCAACGGTTTTTCTGAAGGAAATACTCCTTCTGTCACAAATACTCCTTTTGTCACAAATTTTGCATTTTGCTGAGATTTCGTTATTTCTAGAAAAGTGAAGCCACACTTTGGACCGCCGACGTAAGCTACTCATATTCGACTCGCGTGGTTATGCCAACACTTCCGGTAGACGCTTCTTCGTTGGTGTTGTTCAGCAGTTTCTTCTTCCGCTCGGCGGACTGTGAATATTGAAACTAGGAATCGAAATTTTAACTTTTGAACGATTCCGGGAAAAATTAAAAGTTAGTCCCGATTCCAATCGATACTCGATTCTCGATACCCAACCCTAGTTCCCACGGGTCCTTGAAATCCTTGAAAGTTTGTGAATCTTAAAAAATAAAATCAAGGCCCTGGAAAGTCTTAGAAAATAGACAGATAAATGGCCTTAAATGTACTTGAATTTATTTTGTGCAAAACATTTTCTGGAAAAAAAATCCATATTATTCCCTCCAGTCCGTTAATGTGTTATTTCGCCAACACTTCGTGGCGTATGCATACTAGCTTTCTTCATTTACGTTAGTAAATGCACATAATTTACGCGTTACGTTGTGTTTCCTGCTGAGGTACTTTGTGTTGTACGTTGCCATGACGTTCACACGCGCCAACGTTTGTTACTGGATATAACACATTAACCCACATTAAGTTCTTGAATTTGAGAGTGTTGGACCTGGAAAGTCCTTGAAAGGTCCTTGAATTTGAAGCTAACCAAGGTGTGGGAACCCTGGAGAAGAAAATGGTTTGACATTAAGCTTGACAGCAAAAAACGAATTAGTTCACTTCGGAAAAATCGTATTCAAACTGGAGAAGGACCAGTATACAGTAGCTACTCATAACTTAGAATTGTATTATAATTCTATTTCATACGACTTTAATCGGCATTCTGTGATCAATTCGCACTACGGTAGCATTTTTCGACAAGGCAGCAAAAATCGACAGAACACCGCCATCGATCACCAGATCTGCTATTACTGGCTCTCATACTAAAAGTAAAAAGAAAAACCTTATGTAATTACTATATAAATTGTTTTTTTTTTTCAAAATGCTGTGTAAATATGTACCCGATTAATGTGAATTAAATGCAGCCTTATTAATGAGCAAAACGCTCGGATGTTAAGCTCACCATTTACGCGTGGCTGGGAGCAGGTGTAGATTTCTTGCGTACCAACTAACATTTGGAAAATACGAACATTTTAATGAATCCGAAAATTTACGCCAGAACCAATTTACACACGATTTACACACAAATTCGTTCTGCTCGTGTTTCATGAATGAGATCCCAATGAGTGTTAACAGGTTTTATTGAAAGTTGTGGGTGAAATGGTTAAATAGTGGATGAGGAGTCAAAACAGTAGGCAGGGAACAAAGCACAATGACAGGCAAGCTAAGAGGGTGGCAGTTGAGACCAGCCCAAGGTGAACACACTGGTGTTCTGATAAGCAGCACAAGGCCAATGGATGCAGCAAGAGCCAGACAGGATAAAACGACACACATAGATGGACTCACCGGGCACAATCTGTCGCTGCTCGGTAGAGAGGAAGTAGCCAGCTTGCAGGGATTGAACACAACAAACACTAGACAAGGTATCCAGGCACTACTCACAACTGTAACCATGCATGAGCAATAAGTAACAGGTAGCACAACACACTAAATGAAAATGAACTGGCATATAAAGGGAGCTGAGAGCAAGAGGAACAGGTGAACACACTCAGGCTAAAGAGGACTCAGTTAGACAAGAGGGCGTGGTGCATGGAAACAAGGAAGCAGCAACAGAGGAGCACAAGGCCATCACAAATAAAGACAGAGCTCAAGCACAACACTAAAATAGAGACACGAAACAAACACAACACAGAAAAAGCTGACAATTCCTGTGATTGTTAAATCCGAATTTACTCCAGTCAGTGTCGCATGATCCATCAGAAATCATTCTAATATGCTGATTTGCTGCTCAATAAATATTTCTACTTTTCTTCTCATGGATCGCTACATAATATAGTGAAAACCATGATGCTTTTTTCAGGATCCTTTGATAAATATAAAGTTGAAAAGAACAGTATTTATTTAAAATCAAAATCTTTGTGTCCAAATAAAGTCTTTACTTTTACTTGTGATCAAATTAATGCATCCTTCCTGAATAAAAGTATTACTTTCTTCTTACTGACCCCAAACTTTTGACACAAAAAAATGGCATAAAAAATATATAACCTCGTATGCTGTTTTTTGTGTGTGTGTGTGTGTGTTCAGAAAGTGGGACGAGTACTTTGAAGCGACATAGTGAAGAACGAGCATCAGAACATGCATTGAAGTTTCAGAGGCAATATAGTTACTAGCCACCACGGAAGCAAGGACATACACGCACCTCTCGTCAGTCTATGGGACCTGTGGCATGATGGACAGCATCTCCGCATGGCCGTTATCGACTACTCCATGCTATAGCTTTGCCCTTTATGCTTTGGCATGGTGTCTTTCTGCTTGTAAAGCTTGAGTGTGCATTGAGGTCAAGCGTGGAGATACGTTTTTGTCTAGCTGAATGTTGATGAATTGTGGAGGAAAATATTTTGTAGTCTTTACCCAATCCTACTGTCATTCATCTGTTTCTCTTTCCAAGTGTGTGTATGTTGCATACCATTTGATGTCCCTTTGTGCAATGTTATCTGATTGTTTTGGCAATAACTGTTTTAAACAATTCTATATATCCTCCAATTGAGAACGTTTATGCTCTTCACCAAGTCAAAGAATTTGATTGATCTAAATGTTCAATTCTAATTTATAAAAAGGCTAATTTATAAATATACACAAAACTGTAAAGTCCAAAAATCTGTATATTTTTTTCAGTAACTATATCAAGGAGGCCTTTTGCTCTTAAGCACAAGTGGATTTGTTTCAAGACGATTACTGGGAAACCAGGCAGGCCTATTATGTATATAAACATATACTGTAAGTTCAGTCTGCAAAACATTGTATATAACTTTTTCTTGCTTATTTACAGACTCGCTGTTATATTTTTTATATGATATTTATTTTGGATTTGTGTAATAATGTCTTTGTAAATCACCATTAAAACATGATAGACCTTTTAGTAAATTGCAATTATTATGAGATGATTGGGAATTAATAGATAATTTTAAGCATGTTCATCTGTATTCGCGTTTAAATATTGTTGAAAGATTTGAATAACATTCTTAACATTCATTATCAGTGTTGGCTAGTTATGAACCACACGTAATCTATTTTACATGATCAGATTACTTCCCTAGATTACGCCCTATATTACTACATTTTACAATATAAAATAAATCTCTAGTGCCCACCAAGGCTGTATATTTGAAAGAAAAATACATAATATTTAGAAATATTACTAGGATTTTAAATAGTTTATCTGGATTTTAAAATAATTTATTCCTGTTGGCAAAGCTGAATTGTCATCATCATTACTCCAGTCTTCAGTGTTGTGATGCTGTGTTTGTGTTGTTGATAAAGGTGAACAACCTAATATGTTCCTTTTTAGAAAAAAAGAAAGAATTTTAATACAAATCATCAAGTAGCCTATCAATAAGATTTTTTTTTTTTTTTTTTGTGGTTATATCTGTAAACACCATAATTAAATCCAGCCACTCCCATTAGATGTCACATGTTGAACCAAACAGATATTTAAAAGCCCATTAATCTAGCTGGGTGGGGTTTGATATCGAGAATGATGCAAATACCTCACCCAAAGTCGAAGTCCAGTGGACGACAGTAGTTGGTAACAGAAAGAAACCAGATAAGCTGCTCTTAGTGAAAGTCGTTAATGATGACGATGAACATCGAAGGGGAGGAGATGCGCAAACCAATCCGGCTCATCGCGGCTGCCTGCAGGGACATGGGCATAGGAAAGAACGGACAGCTTCCCTGGAGTCTTCCGTAAGAGATACCCAAATCATCAGTAATTTTATCAAGTTGGAAAACTTGTATTTTGTAAAATATATTAGACATGACTGAATAAACAGATGAATTCATAAACGACGCGACGCCTGACGAATATTTAACCAAACATTCGACGTAGCTTGCTTACTTCGCAGTCTCTTTACTTATTAGCATTAGAGGCACAAACATGTTAGACTATGTATGTAGTGAAACAAATTAGATATATTATTAGCTTATATAATTTGTTTTAGAACACAAAATGAGACTGAAAACCTGTTCATTTTAAAAACATCAAATCATTATTAACTGAATAGGCTACCGGTGTCTGTTAGAGAGATCTTGACCTTCTGGACTGTATAACACCAATTAATTTTTGTATTATTTGGTGTCCTATAGTGGAATATGCCATTGAACTTTAGAAACTCTAACTGATTGTCATTGTCAGCAGGTTTTTGAATTAGAGGGAAACTTTGAGCCCCCCAACGCCCGCCCATTCCAGATAAGAGAACTTCATGCAGACAGCTAGCATTGTAACCAATTGGTATTTTTGTAATCTTTCTGGTATAGAAAGTATGTTGGTATAAGCCTGTTCAGGCATAAATATTAAATAAAATCAACAAATACAGGATAACCTTGGCTCAACTCTGATTTAGACACAGAGCCCTTCTTCTTTGAAAGCTATAAACACATCAAAGATATTTGTCATGCTGCTCAAATTGCATTTTGCACATTATGCAGTTAACAGAGTTGTATTAATATATTTATCCAAATGGCACACAATATACGTATCTAATGTGCTCATGTGGTTTACAGAAAAGAATTTCAGTTCTTTCTGGATACAATTACAGCTGTATCCACACCTGGTAAGGTTAATTTGATGTTTGGTTTAATTTATATTAATTGGCAATGTGATCTTAATTCTTATAAATAAATAAATTAATAAATAATGAAAGAATTTTATTTTGGTGAACCTCAGGGAAGAAGAACCTAGTTGTCTGGGGCAGAGTCTCCTGGTTCTCCTGTCCTGAGACAGTCTTCCCTTTGGCCAATTGCTTCAATTTGGTATTGAGCAGGAAGCTGAAGTAAGCATATTCATTTATAAACAATTTTATGCATACACTTCTGTTTAAAAGTTTGGGGTCAGTAAGATCACAGGAACAATTACATTTTGAAATATTGTAATTTAGTTATTTTAAAATGTAATAATATTTCACAATATTACAGTTTTTACTGTATTTTTGATCGATTAAATGCAGCCTTCGTACGTTTTTTCTTCTTGAAATAAAAAATGCACGGACCCCAAACCTTTGAAAAGTACTGTATATTATGATTTCTGTGTTTATTTACTGTATTATTTTGCATCACTTCAGTGCAAATCCTCCACGTGCCCACTATCTGTGTAAGGATTTTGAGTCAGTAATTCGCCTGGTTTCTGAGCCTCCTTTATGCCACATTGTGGAGACCATCTGGGTTTTAGGGGGCCCAGAAGTGTATAAGGTGAGAAGCCTAATTTACACAATGTTTACATTCACAAATGTCAATTAATACAGTAATTTAGTTAACATTTGTAACTGTGCCATTTAGGAAAGTCTTGAGCATCCATGGTGTGATCGCATCTATCTCACAGACATCATGGCCGACTTTGACTGTGATGTGTTTTTCCCAAAGTTTGACTGCAACATTTTCAGAAAACAAAAGGGGTAGGATTATTCTCAAATGTATTATTTGTGTTTTAATGATAATACTTTTTATGCATCTCATTTCAGTTGTAATTAACCATATAACATTGATTTGTCTTTGTATATTTTCTTTATATTAGCTTTCCTGGAGTACCAGATGAAATTCATGAAGAAAATGGTATTAAATTTCAATTTCAAGTCTTCAAGAAAGCTTAAACCCGAAGCCGAGGACTGGAACCAAGACTGTCAAACGTGGTGCTTGATTTGTTGATGTTGATGCTAGACGTTTACATAGTATAAAACAGTATTTTACAGCATTTTATTGGTTTTAATACAGTTATGTCAGCTTTATAGAATCTAGAGTGGTGCAGGTATGATGTCAGAACCCGGAAGTCTTATTCGCCACTGTTCCTTCTAGATTTTCTCATGGGGTTTTACAATGTTTTTATTTATTTTTATGTGTAAAATAATGCCTTTGCTAAACACAACTTGATGATACTTTGACGTTTTGTTCTACAACATAAACTGCACACACTCAATGCGGTTAAATAAAAAATGCAGTTATGTTCCGCTTTTAAAACATATACATTTTAAAGGGATAGTTCACCCAAAAAAAGAAAATTACTCACCCTCATGTTGTTCCAAACCATAGACTGTAAAAAAGATGGACGACGCCCCTTCGCTCTTTTCCATCGGAGAGAACTGAAGCTGCCAATGTCCCGATATGGCGCTGACATCTTGGGACTTGAGTCTGCGCACTTGCGTTTTCGGGACCAGACATGCGCAGTCCTGAGTACTTCACACAGAGAACCTGTCAATCACAGCTGTCAATCATGATGTCACAGCACCATTTTTATAGCATCAAATAACTAACTAAAAACAAACTTATTTTAAAAACAAACTCTTAAAATTACATCACCGTGATAGAAACTACAGTGAATGACAGAAACTATCTTTGGAAAAAGGATATGTGAAGTGTAATTTATTTGGTCTCACGTCCTGTTGAATAACATGGGAAGGCGGGGTTTATGACCTACTGTATACTAGGACCGGTCACTGGGGGGCGATCGAGATGTTTTGGCTTTACTTTTGAGGGCTTGTGCGGCACACTTGTTCCAGACCCGTAAGACTTTCGTTCATCTTCAGAACACAAATGTAGATCTTTATGATGAAATCTGAGATTTCTGTCCCTCGATAGAGGGAACTGAAACTTTACGCTTGGAAAAGTTCATAAAGAGATCATAAAACTAATCCCTATGAATTGAGCGGTTTAGTCCAAATTTTCTGAAGAGAAACAATACTTTAAATGATGAACAGATGTCATTCTGATGTCATACCTGCACCACTCTATTGTACAGAAGAACACTTTATCTCAAAGGCTCTGTTAGCTGCTAACTGGTCACCACCATCCAAATCATCACCTTTTCAAAGCAGCTAGTTCTTCATATTACCCCTATGAACATTTTCTGCTTTTTTTGCTCCGTTATTACATAAAAAAAAATGACTCCACACATGATCTGAAACAGCAGATGGACTCAGACACTGCCAGTGATGAGAAGCACTTCCCTCACAATTACACATGCAACAGTTTATGACCAAGATCCACTGTTACTCATCTCACTGTCACCATGTCGACACAAGTGAATCAATGGATGGGACACAGTAGGAGTGTATATGGTTTGTGTATACATACCATCTGCTGTGTGAACTCGGTGCCTTACTGCAGGTCTCAGTTATTAAACTTTTGTGAAATTAATCTTTGGTGCTTTATTAAAGTTAATTTCTTAACCAAATGAAAATTTTAAGTGTGCAATAATTTAATGACCACAAATGATTGGATATTATTTTTGTATTATTATTTATTGGAATAATATCCAGAGTACATTGACAGAGAATGACTTTCCCCACTAGATGGAGCTGGCGGCCAGGAACAAAAACGTTTTTTTTTTTTTTTTTCAGTTGGGTTCAGGTCTGGAGATTTGGCATGACAGGATCTTGATCTGGTGGTCCTCTATCCATACCTTTATAGACTTGGCTGTGTGTGGCATGGACCAGCATTCATGTTGCCACTACTAATGCAACAATTCAAGCCAACCTGCTTGAATTGTTGAATTAGGAGTGGCAACATGAATGCTGGTAGGACTGTAAAAAAAAAAAAATGTGTGTACATATACATACATATACATATAGTTGGTTTACCTTTAAAAAGTAAGTTACCTGGTTGCCTTAAAATTTTGAGTTCATTGAAATATTTCTTTTTAGGTAATACTATGGAGATTGGTTTAATCGACAGAAACTCAAAATATTATGTTATCTGAACCACATGAATTATCTAAGTTCATTTGACAAAAGAAAAAAAGTTGTGATATCATGAAAATAATATTTTACAGTGTAGAGAAGCATCCCAAGACTCATGAAAGCTGTGATTGGAAATCAGGGTTAATTTGCCAAATATTGATTTCTGAACTTGTCCCAAGTTAAAAAATAGTATTGTGTTGTTTAAAATTAATATGAACTTGTTTTCATTGCATTGGAGGTCTGAAATCATGGTAGCCTTTTTGTTATTTTGACCATTTGTCATTTTCTGCAAAGAAATGCTCTAAATGACATTATTTGAAATTTGGAAGAAAAGTTGTCAGTAGTTTATAGAATTTATACTTTTTTTTTTACTCAAACACATACATATAGCTAAATAAATCTCTTTATGCATGCATGTATGTAAATGTGATCATTTGTGGACCCTACTGTATTTTATTATTATCATTTTAATTGCAAATTGACACCCTATATTGGGAGTAAACATTTTCTCACCCTAAATATACACTCTAAAAAATGATGGGTTGTTTCAACCCAAATTTGGGTCAAATATGGACAAACCCAAATGTTGGGTTAAAAATGCAATTAAAAAATGTACAGTTGAAAGTGAAAGTTGAAGTTGGGTTAAGGGTTTGTCCATATTTTACCCAAATTTGGGTTCAAACAACCCAGCACTGTTTAGAGTGTAGAGTGAATGGAGCTTAAATAAATCCAAAATGGCTACAATGTCATACCAATTTAGAATAACATAATGCATATTAACAAAACATTTTTTCTGAATTCATTTGTTTAAATTTTTATATCCACAATGTTCAGATTGACATCTGTAAAAATGATCTCATGATCACATAAAGCACATTTTACTGGACACCCCTCTGATTAGGAGATCTGAGAGCAGATTACACAGAGGACAGTGGCACGCTTCAGCATGACCTCAGCATGGAATATTTACCACCTTAATATTCCAGCATGCAAAGTCCATGGCAGGAAATTATAGACTTTAATTGCATGTCATCTATTTTCATAATTTCTCTGAGTTATGCCCCATAAAATCAAAGTGTAACATTTACTAATAATACCCACTGTCACATTTCAAATGAAAAAGAGCTATTTATACCCTCGCTTATTAACCTCGTATGTGTTCGGGTATAACTCAAAGTGTCATTTGCAGAATAAAGCAGCCATCCGGTCGGGCCATACACTAGGAGTGGACAGAGAATGGAGAATAAAAGAGAGAGGCAGAAAATCTGGAAATGTGGAAAACATCAGAACAGCGATAAATACGAATGAAACCTGGCCAAAAATGTCATGCATAAATGAATTTTAATATCAGCTCTAATCAAGCTCAAAAACTTATTTTGATTTCACAGTGGCTATGAGATGCTTATGAGAAATGTAATAGTTCACCATTAAAGAAATCATAAAGTCCACCGTGTAAACAGCAGATGCCGCAAGGCAATATGTAATGTAACTTCATTATAGATTCCAGTAAAGTCTTTAGTCGAATCATTAAAAAGCACAAAATTATCTCAAAATGCAGCCCAAAGGCCAAAATATTGGGAAATGCTTGAAACTGAGATTTGGCAGCATACGGGTAAACATTCATTGATCTGAATATTTATCTGCATAATGCATACCTCCGAGAGGTATTTTATATTGTTCATTATGAGAGACTCTGATGAGGAATTTCAAAAGCGACATCAATTTCTTGGCACAACATGTCTGTTTATGACAATACAACTAATGACCCAGTGCCACAATGGCAAAATGTACATTAACAATGTAGTAAAACAAAACAATGTTGGAAAGAATCACTTCCACAACATACACGGAACCTTCAATCATTTATCCTTTTCATATAAATAAATAAATAAATCTATTCATACAGAAAACAAAGGAAACCATGCACTGTTAATATTAGATTTAGCACTTACAATCTTAACCACGGTTGTAAGTTTCTGCCGTGAAATAAAACTTAAAAAGATTATTGTGACTTTTTATCTCCAAATATTTTCTCTAACATGCAATTCTGAAGAAGAAAGTCTGAGTTTCGAGATTGCAAGAAATAAAGTCAGATTTTTTTTGTGTTAAAAACTTGCACACACTTCTATGCAACTCCAAGTCACAATTTTGACTTGGAATTGCGGCAAATAAAGTCAGAAGAATTGTGTGTTAAAAACATGCAATTAGGACTTTCCAGATTTGCAAATTTTTAAACACAATTCTGACTTTATTCATCGTAATTCCGAGCAAAAAAAAAAAATCTGAATTGAGAATGAGGGATATTAACATAATTGAGAAATAAACTCAGGATTGCAAGAAAAAGTCAGAATTGCATTAAAGGAGTAGTAAACTTTTAAAAAAACATGCTGAAAATTTACTCACCCCCATGTCATCCAAGATGCCCATGTCTTTCATTCTTCAGTCGAAAAGAAATTAAGGTTTTTGATGAAAACATTCCAGGATTTTCTCCATGTAATGGACTTCAATGGGAACCAAATGGTTCAAGTTTCAAATGAGAGTTTCAGTGCAGCTTCAAAGGGCTTTAAATGACACCAGACGATGAATAAGGGTCTTATCTTTTTCTTTTCTATGTAGCTAAATGATCGGGCATTTAAAAAAAAAAAAGTTTTATAAGCACAAATGCTCGCCTTGCTCTGTTCTGTGATGAGCGTTCGTGACTCTCCTGTTCGAACTCGTTCATCAAAATGAACAAATCTTTTTTCGAGTCATGACTCGAAGGGTCCTAGATAAGACCGTTATTCATCGTCTGGTGTCGTTTAAAGCCCTTTGAAGCTACAAAGAAACTCTCATTTGGACCTTGAACCGTTTGGTCCCCAATGAAGTCCATTATATGGAGAAAATCCTGGAATGTTCATCTTAATTCACCTTAATTTCTTTTCGACCGAAGAAAGAAAGACGTGGACATCTTGAATGACATGGGGGTGAGTAAATTATCAGCAAAAGTTTTTTTTTTAAAAGGGAACTACTTTAAAACCTGAGTGAAATGAGGTCAGAATTTAGATAAAAAGTCACAATTACCTTTTTATGTTTTTTATTCTGTGGTGGAAACGGCTTCTGTATTTAATCTTTCGTTCGCGGTGGAGAACTGGATTGCAGTGGAGCTACTGGATTAAACAGTGGCCTCTCTCGCCTAAGACGCAGCTTCCCGTAGCTCATCTCGAAGTCCTTTTTGGTGCCGTTGAGGACATCCAGACTGCCAGTACGTACATCATAACCAAAAGAGCGCAGTTTCTGAATTCGATATTGAACTATCTGCGTTGTCAGTTCTAACACCGTGGGAGTCCCCATGATCTGCTCCATACTTACTCCAGCGGTGAGGAGTCCATTGAAGCGATCAGCTAGTATAGGCACAGAATAGTATAACAAGGCTGGACACTGAAGTACGACCTCCTTAAACTCTGCTTCGGTGCATTCCAGGGTCTCCTGTGAGTAGCTGAGGGTGAGTCTCATGCTTTCAGGGTTCAGCTCAGTTACAAAACCCCTCAGTTTGGAAAGCAGCCGCAAGAGCTCACTGCTGGTGAAGCCCCTGTCGCGCAAGAACGTCAAGTTCTCGCGCAGGACCTCGGGGGGCTTAAGAAGCACGTAGGGATTCTGAGTAAGCAGCTTCTGCAACCAGATCTTCAGATTGTCCTCCTTCCCACCCAAGTCCAAATAGGTCTTCTGCAGGGTCTGGATCATCTCCTCGTTTTGCTTCATAGGGCGGCTGAAGCTCTGAGGGGCGCTGGCCATGAGCTTGCTGATGACGCGGTTGTTAAGATGCAGCGTCTGGAAATACATAATGTTGGCCTTCTGGTTGTCGTGATCAGAGGACGAGGAGAAAAACGAGGCAGGGAATTTTTCAATGATTCCTACCAGATCTTTCTGGCTGGCGCACACAGACATCCACAGCTTTTTCTGCGCCTCCATTTGCTCAGGTTTGCAGAGGATGGCTTCTGGATGGAGCTCCAAAACACGAGCGATGACAGGCCCGCTAGCCCCCATGTCCCTCAGCAGGGCGGCAGCCTCGCTCACGTATACGGGGCTCTGCCGCAACACCCAACCCTTCACCTTCCGGATTTTACTGATGTCTACGGACAAGTCGTACAAGGCATCTACGGTAACCAGGTTCTCTTCATGAACGACCGATGAGTTGGGCCTTGTGAGGAGTAAAGTTGTTAGTTGAGCCCGCTGGCAGAAGAGAGACAGCGATGCCGTGACTAAACGCAACATGTTTGCACAATTGACAGGTCTGTGGATGGGAGCGTTGGGTAATTGTGTGCATTGCATACAAGTGATATTCCTGAAATAATTGGAAAAACATTTCAGAAAGTCTCAAACTATTTTAATAAAACACTTCCTCATTCCTATTTACTTATGCAAAGCTGATATCATATGCAAAGTCTTTGGAGTTTAATGAACAGAATGAGAATTCAGACACTATGAACCATCTACCCATAGGATGTTATTTTAAAGATGCACTTGAAACACATGCCCTGGTACTCATTTAATTATTGCCAGGTGATATTAACTTGCTTTCTATCTGGTAACACCCGCAAAATGCTAGTATTACAAAAGAGAAAGGGGTTTTTATAACAACACTTTTATAAGATACTGTAATTTACTTATGATAACTAGATATTAGCGTTGGAGAAAACTGGGAAGTTACACCCTTGTTAGATAAGCAAACAGAAAACGTTACACCTTTATAATAAGATTAAGACATATTTTTCTTGAGATTTAAAAGAAATAGTCTCTCATGTACTCTCATGTTCTGTTTAAGGTCTTTTCAGGCCTTTTCAGAAAACGGTCTGAACGGTCAGAAAATCTACGTGCTTGTGTACTCCTAGTTGAAAAATAAACTTTTTCCAATTTTTGGGAGATATTCGCATAAAATATTTAGAGTCATTGGCTTCTAGGGAAAGAGTAGAGAATATCAATTACTCAACTTGAACTAAAGGGCACTTTTGTTCAATGAAATGAATTCTAAAATGAGAATAGCACACTTAAAAATGTCCAACATGAAAAATATTTGCAGTCTAAAAGTGCATTTTCATATGCAAAGAATTTCCTTCATACACACCAATACATACAATCCTTCAAATGTTTGGTGTACATGTATATATATATATATATATATATATATATATATATATGGGGGGGGGGGGGGGGGTTAAACTAAAGTCTTATGTGCCCACCAAGGTTGCCCACCAATTAGAAAACAGTTACTTTACATCGCAATAATATTTCAAAATATTACTGTTTTTTAATTAAAATAAATGCATAATTGGTGAGCATAAGACTTATTTTATAAACATTAAAAACAATTAATGTAACTAAATGTGAGGGGGAGAGAGAGAATATATGGTGAATGAAAAAGGTAAGAAATGCAATTTTATTATTATTATTTTATGATTATTATTATATGATTGTAATCATACAAGTGTGATTTTTACACTTTAATCAAACACAAACAAGTCAATCTCAACATAACATGAGTGGGAGAGGGTGTTATGTTATGTTACGAAACAGAAGTCGTGACATTGAAATTAAGAAACCAACTCCACAGTCTAATACGGCTTGCATGTATTAGTCGCAGTAATATAACATCTGAAACGTGCTCATACAGTAAATAAGACTTATTACCTGTACTGTTAGTGATCGTTCACATCATCTTCAGTAACATATGAGCACCTCTTGTTCTTGTTGTGAGTGTGTCAGTGTGCAGGGCAGGCCATGCGGTCTGAGCACAACAGCGCCACCCTCTTCTTCTTCTTCTTCTTCTTTTTGTTTCATGGCCGTTCACTCCTTTGGAGTATTACCGCCACCTACTGTATACCTTACGCCCATGATTAATGGATCTGATTAAGAAGGAGGAGAAAAAAAAAAAAAAAAAAAAAAAAAAAATCATCCCATAGTATCAGAGCTCGTGTATCAGCTGACGCTGCGTGTTCAGCTCCTCCAGCTTCTACACTGAGCTCCTCAAACCTCAGGATGATCAGAAACTTCTCCTCCTCAGGCTAGATCCTGTGATCTAGTCCTGTAAGCTCTAAAAAGGTTATCACTTCCTTAAACCTTTCTCTATCACTCAAACCCTTTCCCAATAGGTCCATAATGCTCACTGGCCTGTTCTTTATATTTCTAAAAAGAGTCCTACGCTGATCTTCATATTTACTACACTTAAAAAACACATGTTCTACTGTTTCAAGTATGCCACATTCATCACACATACCATTTCCATGCTTTCCCATTAATGCCAGTGTTGATTTTAAACCTGTATGACCCATCCTTAATCTAGAAATCATGACTTCTTCCTTTCTATGTCTTCCATAGCACGAATATTTTATCCCTACTGATTTTACAATATTATAATGCCACCTACCTGTACTGCTACTTTCCCATCTTTGTTGCCATATTCTTATTATTTCTCTATTAATTATTGATCTGACTTCATTTCTTCCTAAAGGTATCTTAATATCTATCAAGTCTTTCCTTAATGCTTCTTTTGCTAATTTATCCGCTATTTCGTTTCCTACTATCCCAATGTGTGCCGGTACCCAACAAAAGTATACAAGTATCCCCTCTATGTTCAGCCTATATAATAATGTATAAATTTCTACCATCAAGTCTTCTCTGTCTGTTTTTGTTGATAGTATACTTTTAAGTGCTGCTGCAGAATCTGAACAAATTACAGTCGCCATCCTATTTGGCTTAGTCTGCTCTAACCACTGCAATCCTACAATTATAGCAGTTAATTCTGATGAATATACAGATATTTTGTCACTCAACCTTAAACTTATTTTAGTCTCAAATTTTGGAATATATACTCCTGCTCCCACTTTTTGTTCTACTGGGTCTTTAGATCCATCTGTATAGATCTGTATACAAGAATAAAAAACTTCTCTCATAAAAGCATTAATTTCATGCCTATTAGTATATCTTCCTTCCGCTTTCTCCCTATCCTCCAGCAATCTCATTTCAACATTAGGCTCAGGTATATTCCACACTGATACCCCTTTTAATGGAATATTGGGACAAATATCTACATTTTCCAGCCCACATTCCTCAACCCACTGTTTATACTTCCATCCAAAACTATTCCCATTATTCTTTTTATATTCCCAACAGTCATTTAAAATTGCTTGTGTACAATGGCTCTTACTACAACCCTGCAAGT
Source organism: Pimephales promelas (assembly GCF_988280905.1). Classification (NCBI taxonomy): domain Eukaryota; kingdom Metazoa; phylum Chordata; class Actinopteri; order Cypriniformes; family Leuciscidae; genus Pimephales; species Pimephales promelas. The sequence goes on from NC_142778.1 coordinate 26,863,514, forward strand.
TAACCCAGTACATCATTGTAAGCTTTTCCCTTCTTAAATCTAGTGGCATCTCCCCCATTTCAACCCTGATGGCATCTAGAGGAGTTGATCTTATTGCTCCACAGCAGATCCTAAGTGCCCTAGCTTGTATGTTGTCCAACTTCTTTAGCTCTGACTTTGATGCACCACCATACACTGCACACCCATAATCTAAACTAGACCGTATCAATGCTTGATATACATGTAGTAGTGCACTTTTCCTTGCTCCCCACTCATATCTGGCTATAGAAGTCATACAATTTATTACTCTTTTGCACTTGTTCTCAATTTTCTTAATATGTCTATTCCATGTTAATTTTTCATCAAATATAAGCCCAAGGTATTTAAACTCTGTCACTCTTTGTAATAATTCACCATATAATTTCAAAGTAATTTGTTCCATTTTCCTTTTCTTGGTAAAAACCATATATTGGGTCTTCAATACTGAAAACTTCAATCCCCATTCTACCGACCATCTCTCTACTTCATTTATTGATTCTTGTATTCCTTTAACTACATTCCAGCGCCACCCTCAGTCCGGGAGAAAGCTTTTAACCCTTTTGCTGTTTAGATTTTAATAGATAATACGAGCACAGCGTAAAGAAATACGAATTGCCCATTCACCTAAACTACAAAATAGTCAAACCTGGCACTAATATAATTTGAACATTTAGCCAAACTACTTCAAACAAACTGATATTTATAATTTAAATCCCCTCATAATATATACGTTTTCTCGTCTCAAATCGAGCCGTCTGACCGTGGTCGTACGCCCCTCCCACGATTGTTAATTGACAACACAAACCCGCCGAGCAAGCTGTCATCATAGACCACCATTGTTGATATGCTGGAGCAGAATGGCGTCTAAGCGATTGTGGTGTTCTGTTCTTGGGTGTAATCACCAAGGGGGTAATTCATCAGCCGGAAGTTGAAGCCTCGCGGGAGCCGCCATTGTAGCAGAACTACACCTGCTTTTAGCATTCCATTGACTCATTCATTTTAGTGTCATTTTGACAGTGAATAACTTTACATCTGAGGTGTCCAAAGACTCAATTTGTCCATTATTTATTTCTAAAGAAACACGACAATGATAACGTATAAAAGGCTCAGTTTTGGGCATCTTATGTTATGGCCCTGTAGAAGCTGTTTTTGTAAAATTAGGCTAACGATTGCATCATAATGAATCGACTCTCCATAGCACAGTAGACAAGTTACCGTATAGACAGGAGGAGAAGCTCGCAGGCAATCGGGGGGATGTGAAGTCTGATAAAGTCAAGGGAGAAGCCCACAGAGGGTCATAAAGTTGATACTGCTGCTAGCTCATGGACAGCTAATACCCACTCCCTCCGTCTCTATGAGATTAGGGTTAGGGTTGGGGTTAGGGAATTATTCAGATTCACTCGGCACAGCTACTAGAAGACATAGAGGTTGCTCACTTGACAGGCTCAGTTTGAGCTTGCGCAGTACGCCTGGCTTTCAGCTTTTAGCGGGCCACGATATTCTCTTTTGAAATCAATGGGTTCTGTGTCCATTTCTTTTACTGTCTATGGTAATAACGAACATGCAGCAGTCATTTTGATATTTGTAAATCCGAAATGCTGAAGACACAGTGGCTGAGTTTTGTTTTCGAAGGCAATATTCCCCACGAATAACATCAATGCTTTCATGTTTGCGCGAATCATTTCTCACCAGACTGCTTTATAAACGAGGGTCAGTATAAAGCTGGTTTTGCTAAGAAGCTGCTCCTGAAAAAAGGATCAGTGGCAACTATTTATGTTCCCGCTGCACCTCCAGAAGACGTGAGTGTAAATTTTTATTAACCTTTATATTAATCTTTGCAAATCACGAAAAAAAAAACTAACGTACACATCAGTAAACACAAAGCGTTCATAGATATCTCAATACTCTACCCTGCCTGTACATACAAAGATAGATCAAAGTGACATTATGTTAACCAACCATTCAGAAACATCCTGTTCGAGCTTTAATTGTCAAACTTCTTCGGTGCTGTCATCTTGCTCCGGGTCTGACTCCGGTTCAAATTGGTACGGTTGCACAGATGTGTCCTTAGAGACTTCCACTGCCCTTCTTTCTTCAAAATACAAACTGTTGTCAAGGCAACTCTCCAGGTGTGTTGTGTCAAAATGCCCCACAGAACAGAGGGGCGGAGTCATTATCATTTTAAAACACATGCGCTTAAAGGATTAGTTCACGTTTGAAAAAACTTTTGCTGATAATTTACTCACCCCCATGTCATCCAAGATGTCCATGTCTTTCTTTCCTCAGTCGAAAAGAAATTAAGGTTTTTGATGAAAACATTCCAGGATTTTTCTCCATATAATGGACTTCAATGGGAACCGGATGGTTCATGGTCCAAAAGACAGTTAATAACAGTTTCAGATGCAGCTTCAAATGTCTTTAAACGACACCAGACGATGAATAAGGGTCTTATCATGCGAAACGATCGGATATTTCAAAACTTATTCCAAAAATGTAACTTTTCTAAGGACAAATGCTAGCCTTGCTCTATTCTGTGAGGCGCGTTTGCAACGTCACGTATTACGTAATTACGTTCAAAAGGTCACGGGCGACGTAGCCGAAAGTACAGAGTCAGTGTTTACAAGTTGAACGCATAGGTTGAACGTGCAAACTAGCTCAAACACCGTTTTAAAAAAAAGGAATTAAAAGGAAAAACAACGATGTCGGACGATTTTGATTCTGTACTTCCGGCTAGGTCGCCTGTGACCTTTTGAACGTAATCACGTATTACGTGACGTTACAAACGCGCCTCAGAGAATAGAGCAAGGCTAGCATTTGTCCTTAGAAAAGATACATTTTTGGAATAAGTTTTGAAATAACCGATCGTTTCGCATGATAAGACCCTTATTCATCATCTGGTGTCGTTTAAAGACATTTGAAGCTGCATCTGAAACTGTTATTAACACTATCTTTTGGACCTTGAACCATCCGGTTCCCATTGAAGTCCATTATATGGAGAAAAATCCTGGAATGTTTTCATCAAAAACCTAAATTTCTTTTCGACTGAGGAAAGAAAGACATGGACATCTTGGATGACATGGGGGTGAGTAAATTATCAGCAAAAGTTTTTTTCAAAAGTGAACTAATCCTTTAAATGGCATGCTGAAAACAGAGCTGTTTTTGACCAGGTAAAATGACTTACAATCAGTTTTCTTACAATAATAATGAGAATTTTTAATTAGAGCATATTACAAACTTTTTATTTAGACCCTAAAGAATCAAATAAACTTGTATAAAAATTGCATTATATGACCCCTTTAAGGAACTGTGATGTTTTCAAAATGGAAACGTTGCTTAAAATGGCATCAGAGACTGAGTTCTATAATCAGCACAGAAAGCAATTTGTTTGAAAGGCAGTGGAGAGTGAGTCACAGTTGGAGCTTAATCACAATGCTGGATCATGCCTGCCTACTCAAACTGTTCACTCAGCCCACCCTTGAAGTCTCTACAATCTGGCGACTTACAAAGAGCTTGCGTTCACACGGCCCCCATGGACTACAGGTACCTGTACAAGGCACAAGGTTAAGACAAAGGATTTTTAATATTTAGAAAAACTAGGCAATGACAGATTTTCTCACGTTTAAATCTCTGTCTCTCAAAAAGAAACGTTTCTGAGAAACCATATTGGAGAACTTTCAAACATAATTTGGGGGGCATACTGTGGTCGCACATAAGGTCGGCATGAAAGTTGTGAAAGTCTTTTCTTCCCTATTTGTAACACATCATGGTGAAATGGCTTCTCGAACAAGAAAAAATGTTGGCCGGGACTTGATTTTGACCAACAGGATTTTTGTGGTTTGCTATTGGTGTGATTTCATGAGTGAAAGGTTGTCCCGCCCTCACGCCAGTAAACACATCATCCGAGAAAAGATTAGAAGAGATGAGATGCAAGAGTAAGGGGAAGTTATTTTTATTAAAAAAAAAATAATTATAAAAAAAAAATTATAATAAATATGATAAGTTATGATCAATTATAATACTGCAGTAAAAAAATCTTTAAATGTGACTTTAAAGTCAAGGTGACTAAGTTCCAGAAAAGAAAAAAAAAAACTTAAAACTTGACTAGAGTGATTAATTATAAAACAATCGATTAGACATGCAGTGCACTTTATTTATTGATTTAATCACTTAAAAATATTTGTAGTATGTTGCAATACATGTTAGTACAAGAGTAAACACTCTTTTGAATGTTTTCCTTGTATGCAAACAATCAGGTTCTTGCAGAATATTTCTGAAATGGTTAACTGAAGCTGTGACTCTGAAAAAAAAAATACAGTTTCCATTGAGAATGAACTAATAGACTTAATTACTTTTTTTAAGACAGAGCATTTTCTTATTTATGCTTTATTAACAATGTGGTTGAAGTGCCATGTAGTTTTTCTTGGAATAAACACTCAAAGACATACACAAGATATAATCTAAAGAGAGGGAAAGCAAACAAGTTTGTCTATGCAATGCTTCAACTTTTCTTTTGATTCATGAGATAAAACTTTCAACAACTGCACACAAGATGAAAAGACGAACCTTAAATGGAAAGATAAATGATAACCATGTGCTCTGGGTTATAAGGGAGTATGTGGAAAGCAAAACAAGAAAATCTGCACCTGAGAAACAAAAAAAACAAAAAAAACTTCCTAAGAAAGACAGCGTCCCAACGTGGGTGGATCTTAATGCCATACTTCAGAAACAGGTTACTCAAATTTCTGAGTATGTGGAAGGCAACAGTCAGAAAGCAGTCTCACAGATGGACAAAGTAAAACATGGTGATCCAAACGAGGAACATTGTGATACTTCTTGCTCTGCTGTTGGCGAGTACTCTCGCTGAAGAAGACCCAGAGCCCATTTTTAAAGAGCTTGGTGGGGAACTGGAGATGGGTTTTTGCTTTGGTGATGACATTGCCGTGTACAGACTGACTGCTGGAAAAAAGGAGCTATTGGGTCAGTACTCGAAACCCTTAATTTCACCACCTGATGCCTTTAAGGGTCGGATCAATACCTCCAATGAAGGGCTGCTTGGTCTGAAGATCACAAATCTTCAGTTCTCTGACTCTGGAATCTACATCAGAGAGTGTTGGAGCGGTAACACTATGGAACATTATCGTAAACACTATCTCTACATGTGCAACGAGGAGTTCGGCTCACAGGAAATTTTACTGACACCTGGAACAGGTGCTAATCTGGTATGTAATATGGGTTCCAGACAACAGGGTACAGTAAAATGGTACAGAGAAGTGCACAACAAATCTTTGTTCATGGATACTCAGATTTCTATGGAGCCATTACTAACAGAGTTTAAAAGCCTTATCAGGGTGCATGAAAAAGGCTCATCTTTACACGTTTCAGATGAGTTTATTCAGGACAGGCCTTCTTTTTACTGTCTGGTCATGGAGAAAGAGCAATGCTGGAGTTTCCAAACCATAAGAGTATCAGAAAATCCTGAGATGAAGACTGTTTATCGTTCTGTAGGGGAGAAAGTAGTCCTTAAATGTTCAGTTGACCACCTCAGACAGAATCACTGGGAAACACCCCTTGGACAAGTTAACTCATCTGCACCGTTACGCTTTCAAGGGACAACTGAGAATCAGATGTCCGTGTCGACAAGCATGAATTCAGAAGATTATTCCCTAGTAATTCACTCTCTCACCTCAGAACATTCTGGGAGCTATAAATGTTTCTCTACATTCCTTGTTGAAGAGTATGCTGTGAGTGTGTGCCCCTTGCTTGAGTCAACCCATATTTCATTTTCTGCAGGAGATAAGGTGCTCCTCCAATGTGACTTCATGTCTTTACCAGAAATTAGTGACAAAGTCGATAAAATTAGCGTTCTGTGGTATCGAAACACTGGTGAGCGGGACATCCTAATAATGGACACGGGGGATCCTTCCATAACTCAACCTAAAGACCTACAGGGTCGGTTAAGTTTCTCACAAATAAATTACACTTTCATCTTTACTGATCTAAAAGTTGAGGACAGTGGGATGTACTGGTGTGTGGTGCTGCTAGATAAAGATGAGGACTATGATGATAACGATACTGACTTCAGTTATGATGGTGAAGATGATGGTGAAGATGAAGAGGTGGAATTCAATCCATTGGAGATGGATGAAGAATACATGGACATGTGTCTCTTTAGGCATGTTAACAATCTAAAATTTCTGTCAACTAGAGCTTTACCTGGACCTAAACCTGAACCTGAACCTGAACCTGAACCTGAAACTGAACCAGAACCTGAAACTGAACCAGAACCTGAAACTGAACCTGAACCTAGCCTGACAACGTATATTGTGTGTGCAGTGCTTGGAGGCCTGTTAGTACTGGCTTTTTTGGTTGGTATTGTGGTGGGTATAAAAATTAGAAAGAAAAGATCTGCACCTGTTCAAGGAAGAGGTCTTGAACTATTTGAAGAGGAAGGAAGAGCACTTAAATCCACAAAGACTTAAGAGTATGAGGTCACAACGCTTTATTTTACAAAATAATTTGCGTATAGTTTTCATGAAAAATGTGATGCTTACATGATATAATTTTCATGTAAGTTTGAAAATTAAGTGGAGACTACTCAATGTAAAGAGATTTATGTTGTCATTTACTCACCCTTATAACATTCCAAACGACTTTCTAACACAAGTCCACATAAGACTTTTACGTCCCACTTTATATTAAGTGGCTTTAAGTACTATGTACTTACATTGAACAATAAGTACAATGTATTATTGTGTTCCTGTTGTATTGTAAAACACTTTTGCTGCTATTGAGGTGTGATACAGGTAAGGTTAGGGACAGGTGTGGTGGTATGGGTCGGTTTAAGGGTAGGTAAAGATATGAGGGGAGGGTCAGTAATTACAAATGTAATTACGTAAAGTAATTATAGCTGTAATTACATGCTGGTATTTTTAAAATATAAAGAATAAAGAATAAAAATTTAAAATATAAGTACATGTATGTGCACAATAAGTCCATTGTATCAAATTATTAATTACAATGTAAGTACATAGTGCTTAAAGCCACTTAATAAAAAAGTTTGGACCGACTTTTTTGTTCCGCAGAAGAACATCATGCATGTTTGGAACACACAGTGAGTAAACGATGATGGAATTTTCAGTGCATGGACTAAATACTTTTATGGTACAATTTCACTTTTGTCTTTTACCTCATCATCAACCAGCCTGAAGGAGGAAATGCAGATTTGTAAGACTTGTGTTCAAGTGCTGCAAAATGGTGCTCAACACCCTTTTGACACTTAATCTTCTTGTAAATGCTAAAATAGATTACAAAAGTGCCTTCTGTGTACAAGTCTCAGGCATGAGGGTAATGTAAAACAGCTCCTGAAACACGTGACATTTTCTTGAGCAGTGAAGACAGGACCGGCTGGTTTGTTTCCCTGTCAAATCTTCAGCACGCAGTAAGCAAATGGCGCTTAATAAAATAAACACACCACAAAGCCTGCATCCAAGCTCATTTCATAGGAAGACAAACATATGGGTCTTAAAGTCATAGTTCACACAAAAGAAAAATCATTTCCTCATCCTCAATCCAAATTGTATGACTTTTTTACATATATCTTTTAAAAATATTTTTATATTCTTTTTTAAATATCTCTTTTGTCCAGCAGAACATTGTGAGGGAGATCATTTTTGGTCAACAATTGCTTTAACTATATGCTTCATAAAGGTTGTATCCATTTATTGTTCAAAATGGCATCACGTCGGATCATCACAATCACTGATCATGTAGCCCATACTTTCAACTGAACTGCAACCGTTAGAACATCATCTCTCCCATGACAGAGACCTTGGTAATGATGAACAATATGTGCAAACACCTCCATAAACATTGTCATTCTCCTCCTCACTGGGGACTTGTAGAACATTTCCTGTTCTAATTTCTCTTCAGTTTCCATTAATGTGTCAACAGAGTTTGAATCTACTGATCTAACAGGTGGCTGTGTAAACAGCAGCAGAGAAAGGCTGGTGGTGTCTAGAGAGCACAGTATGGATTTGATGGACACGGTTGTGTCACGCAAAGCTGCATTGGTGGTCCTGTGTGCAAACACAGATTAGGCAAACAGCTCTGTTAATGTGCGTGATATGACCAATGCATTCTCACCGAGGCTGGGCTGACTGCCAACGTACTATGTTTGTGAAATAGGTAATAAAATCATTTGAGTTTCAATGGAATGGCCATGATTGTTTGAAAGCTTTAATCCATATTTGTTTTTTTGTTTTTTCATTACAACACAGGTGCATTCTCAATGCATCCAGTGGATTTACATGATCCAGAGCTTTGTGAATAGATTTTTCTTTTTATAAAGAATGACTGCTGAATGTTTAAAAAAGGGAACATATAACAATCTTGATAATCAACAGAACATGTCACAGCAACATAATCATGCAGAACATGCTGAGTGACACACAAAGAAACATTTAAATATGTGTTGATGGATAACGCTAAATAAAAACAGTGCTTTAAAACTGATTAGACTCCCTTTGCACGAAGCATTGTGTGACACATCTAATTATACTTTTCTCTATACTGTTTTCTTTTCCGTTCTTATGCCATGATTCATAACGAAGTCCCTAATCATGAATCATCCAGTAATTTAGACCAGTTAGACAGGCAAGTTTTTGGATGGGCCACATCTGCTTTCACTTGTCAAAGTAGGCTGTCAAAATCCCTAACTGTCATTATGCCAAAAATGACAAACATCATGTATGTATTTGTCTTGAAACTTCTGTCATTTATTTCTAAAATTGTGAAAAATCTGTAAACCCTTGAGTCAATAATCCCAAGATTGATTTTATTTACTGTTTAAGGTTGTCTTGTACAGTATGTTCATTTTACCTAGGTTATCTGAGTCTCGTGTTACTCATTTAATGACAGCATGCATTGAATGACATTACCTGAAGCGTATGAAAGTCATATCAACCCCTCAGTTAATGCTTGTTGCACCCCTGCTGATAAAAAAGCTGCAAGATTTTATGTAATGAAGTGCATGTCCACTGGGGACATCCTTTTTTTGTAAAGACAATCAAACATTGCGTTTGTGGTGATGGAACTGGTCATTATAGACTTTACAGCAAGGACTTTTAGCCTATTGATTTTAAATAAAAACGTATGCATGAAAGAATGCCGTTTTCCTTTTTAGAAAGGGGAATACAAAATGTTCTTTTTTTTCATTAAGTAATCACGACACATAATATGTATGTTTCCAAAAATATCAGTTCCTAGAGATGAGCCATGTTTATAACTCAAATATGTGTCATGAGGCAATGTGACTTTGCCGTACAGCAACACTAAATCAAAAAAATCACATTAATAAACTCAACCAACCAAGAGTATTTGTGCAGACAGGATATGGCCCCTAAAATAGCCCTGGAACGGCCTAACCATATACGTGCGCACACACAAACAATATGAGTTAAGAGTGAATTCTAGGACAAAAAAAGACTAGCGGCGGAAGTACTCTTGCTTTCTGAGGGGACTGAAATTACCCTTATGAAAGAAAAATATATTTACCAATATATTACTTGAAATATATTGTAATATATTATTTTCCTTTCCATTTTCCAATATATGATATATTGGAAATACATGGAGTAATATATTGATGATACATATATTATACAATATATTAAATATATTGTAATATATTGCAAAATATACAAATTATTGCCGCTTTCAATATATTGAAATATATGGTAAATGTATATATATAATAAATGTAATTATATATCCGAAAATATATGCAATTTAATATTTATTAATATCCACCATAATGTATTACAATTTGTATGGGATAATGTATTGGTTATATATGTAAAGATATAATGTCCCATGTATGTTCAATATATGTTAGAATACATTTCATTATATATATATATATATATGAAATTATATGGAAATATATAAATACAATATATGTATAGATATGTGTTCAATACATTGTGGAATATATTTTAAATATATGTACAATTATATGGAAATATGTAAATAAAATATATGTATAGATATGTGTTCCATATATTGTGGAATATATTTCAAATATATTTTAAAAAATGCATGGAAATATATGCACACATATATGTATAGATATGCATTCCATATATTGTGGAATATATTTTAAATATATATCAATATATATTGAGAACATGCACATTCTGTAACGATGCAGGCAGGAATGAAGCAGAGATTGAATCCAATCGCAAGCACTTTAACAAACAAACAAACTGGTAAACCAGGGTACACGACAGAACACTCAAAACAGGAGCAGGGAACTCAGGACGGGAACAATGAGACAACAAACCTTACAACATACTATGGGGCTTAAACACAAGGGAACACAAGCTAAAAAAGATAACAAGGGCTCCCGGGCGAAGGCTTGAATGCTGAAAACCGTGGGAGTGTTTTTATAGTGTTGATAATGACCAAGCCATAGAAATAAAGGCTTTTTAACTTTTCTAAAGATGTTCCTGTTGATTTATAAGATAACAAAGGGGTGTGGTTAAACTGAAACACTTGGGAAAACTAATCAACATAATGGGGAACAGCTGAATATGGGACAAAACACATAGCAGGATCACATGACAGACAAGAACAAGGAACAAGACAAAACCCACACCATGACACATACAGTGCAATGTATACAGTGATATAGTATTCAGTATGAGTTCATGTAACATCTAAAATATATGAATACTTAATAAATATTCAACCAGCAATATGTGTGCAAACCATTATACCACATATTAACACAGACTAATGGGTAATCTATCAAAAGCCACCTTTATTTTTTTTAAAAATCAGACACAGATACTAAACCCAATTTGAGCTAAAACCACAAAATGCCTTGCATAAGGTCACACAGAGGAAATGTGATTGACTACATTTATTAACAGTGCAACATTTTTAAAGAGTGCCATTGAACAGAATTAAAATATACAAATTATACAATATAAATTAAAGGAATTTCAATGACCAATGTCTATTTCAAACTTTCAGCAGAGCTGTTATGAAATATAAATAAAATATCTGTAAACAAAATGCACAAATAATAAGGAATAAATAAACTTTCAAGGACCTTTGGGAACTGTGGAAAAGCATATATGTTTCACGTATTTGTGTAATGCAGTTGCAGTAATTATTTGCCGAATGACTAAAGAAACGTTATTAGCAAGATGGTAGAAAAATGCACATTTCTTGTCTATTCCACCCACTGCAACTTATACCAACGACGGAAATAAGCGCAGTTACAATAGCTTAATATGTGGGATAGCTTTGCTATAGAGAGTGACAGTATTGTATTGCAATAGGTAGCACTTCAAAGTCAATACCAAATCAAAACTATTTAGCATCTTATTTGTAATTGAAAAGGTTTAATGACAAAATATGGTTATGGTTACACTTAAAATAGTTACAAAATAGATGTATGAGATGATGATAACTGATGATAAAAGGGAGAGAGCCAGAGCATAGAAAGAGACAGAGCAACAGTTACAGTCTTCTTTTATCCTTTCCCTGACCATGTGACTAAATGTCACCGTACCGTGCAGTGGAAAAGCGCCAAAGTGAGCCGTACCGAACCGAACCGTACCGTACTATGCAGTGGAAAAGCGCCATAAAACCCAAATGTGACACATTCAAACTGACCAATCAGATAATTACACTTCCCCCAGTGTTCTAAAGGTGTGACAATTCATTGACCCCCAAAGTCCACAAATCTTGGCCTACAGGCCTTGATCACTATCAGCTTATCTGTCTTTGATCCACCAAATGGTCTTTGTGGTGAAGGGGTGGAACGTTTCATTTCAAATGTCTTGGATTCTTTTCAATCCTACAAGATAATGGCTGTTCAAATGATGAATGAGGTAGTCAAACCTAAAAACATAAATCAACAGAGAAGGGTTATTAAATAACGCAACATTCTATGTAATAAATTAATTACACTCTTTGCTGATTAAACGTTTTCATATCACAAAATGCACAAAGGTAAACCCACAAATTAAAATAATTTAAACCATTTCTAGTTGAACGGACATTTTAAAAAGTGATTTTAAAATATGAAGGTGGTACTTCGAGCTTGAATTTGTATAGGAAAATTCCTTCATGGCATAGGGTTATTTGTTATAATTAATTGTACTAAATTAGTGCATGGGTTTTTGTTTTTTACAATAGCCAGTTTCTTTTCATCTTGTTGATTCCCATCTTAAAGCATTCTTTATCTTTATTCATCTGTTTTCATGGGTCCAGCTGCCTAGGGTGGTCATGTGTACTGCCTCAGGGTGTTGGTGAACCTGCAGGTTCACTTTACTGCTGCCATGCTGCATGTCTTTCTCCCTATGCTTTGTGGGTGTATAATCATTACACCTATTGTTGCATGGTTATTGGAGTATGACTGTGCTAATCTTTTCATGCTCTGTATTGGTGGCGAACAACCCTGAGGTGATTTTGAGCCTGGTGTCTGGGGTCAATCAGTAAAGACGAGGCTTAGTGAGCTGTTATGATGGCCATCAGAATGTAGCAAAGTCGATCACTGATGATACTTTTAAATCTATATTTGGGTTAATCTGTGCTTTTAATAAAATCAGAGCTTTGCACAAAGTATGTCTAAGTTAGTTGTTACAATATCCATGAAGTCTATTAGTGTGTAAAATCATTGGGTGAAGTTGGAATATTTTCCATTTGCCTGCAAACTCTACAAATCAGATTTAAAAATTAAGGTCATATGGCAAAAGAAATTAGATATTTAGGGTAAAGGCCATATATATGCTCCCTTGAAATCAATTAGCCTATGACCCTTGACCTAACGTTGCAAGCGCAATACTCTACACTCTCAGAAAAAAAAGGTACAAAAGCTGTCACTGGGGCTGTACCTTTTCAAAAGGTACACTTTTGTACCAAAGGCTGCATATTGGTACCATAGTGGTACATATTAGCACCTAAAATGTACATATTAGCACCTGGAATGTACATATTAGTACCTAAAATGTGCATATTAGCACCTGGAATGTACATATTAGCACCTAAAATGTATTAGCTCCCAAAATGGACATATTAGCAGCTAAAATGTACATATTATCACCTAAAATGTACATATTAACACTTAAAATGTACTTATTAGCACCTCAAATTAGCACGAAATGTACATATTACCACCTGAAATGTACATGTTAGCACCTAAAATGTACATATTAGCTCCAGAAATGGATATATTACCACCTAAAATGTACATATTAGCACCTAAATGTACTTATTAGCACCTAAAATGTACATATTAACACCTAAAATGTACTTATTAGCGCCTATTAACACCTAAAATGGACAAAAGTTTACCTTTTGAAAAGGTACAGCCCCAGAGACAGATTTTGTACTTTTTTTCTGAGAGTGTAATCTGAAAATGATGCTAAACACGCGCCTTTAAACTATACTTCACCAAAAGATGAATAATCATTTACTCACTCTCATGTTCTTCCTTCCAGATTTTTTTCTTCAGGAAAATAATAATGAATAGTGACTGAAGGCATCAAGTCTCCATAAATATGCAAAATCAATCACCATAAACGTATAATCCGCATGACTCGTGCACACTATTCTTCTGAAGCCATATGGTAGAGACATGGCTGTGTGAGGAACACAATTAAGTTGATATTTACTAAAATCTGCCAGGACTCTTTTGAATTTTTTTATGAGTGATTACAGAATAAATTCAATTGAGCCGAAACCTTTTTCTTTTTTGCAGAAAGCAGTTTTCTGAAACGCTTTTAAACCCGATCGGCAAGTTTATATATATATATAGCACATGTCATACACTATGGCGATTCAAAGTGCTTTATATAGAAAGGAATAAAAATAATCACAAAATAAAAGCAAGGAAAATTAAAACAGTTATTCAAAATGCTTTACATGGAAGGAATTAAAATCACACTATGGCAATTGAAAGTGCTTTGCATAGAAAATAAGCACAAAATAAAAGCAAGGAAAATTCAAACAGTTGTAAAAGGAATTAAAAAAGATAAATGATAAAGTTATAAAACAAATTAGAGTAAAACAAATTAAAGTATTAAGAATTAAAAAGATTATACATAGAATAAACTTCTCATCTTTGCATATATAGTTTTCAAGCATAGCATCAGTTCTGGCAGGTCACGTTAGTCAAGCTTGTATCAGCTGACTCTCAGCTGATCCATTTCAAGGAATACGATGCCTATCATAAGCTCCTTCAGTATTAGCAGCTATCACGTTTCTCAGGAGCTAATTACCCTCCTCCATCCCCAGCGCCTCCTCTCGCCCAGTCAGGATTTTGCATTCTGATTCCCCTTGAATCACAATAAATTCTCGAATTATGTTGTACTTTAAAATCTTGAATTAATTATCTGTATACATTCATGTTGGTTCTGTTCTGCTGTTCATTGCTGCTCTCCCTGCTCTTATCTATGCTAGACTGCATGGATGCGCAGGGAGTTTTCGGCCAGAACGGAACCATACCGCCAATCCAAACTGTATGCTAATTGCCAATCGTATTTGACAGTGGTCCTGACAGAACTCGTGTTCACTGCCCCATCAGTCCGCGTTGTGTCAGCCAGTAGGCGTTCAGTTAGCCTGTTAAGGTTTCGAGACCTGGTGCCACCCAGCCGATTTATGTAGGTCACCACTGACATGTTGTCCGAGAGGACCAAAACATGGTGACCTTTTATTCAGGGACAAAAATGCCTCAGCGTGTTGTCGACTTATCATTTCTAGACAGTTTATGTGTAGGAGCTTCTCTCGTTCTGACTATTGGCCAAAGAACGGTTTGCCCTCGAGCAGCGCTCCCCATCTCGAGGAAGTGGACACCACTTTCACACCTTCGAGGAAGTCCTGACTGGTACCATTCGAGTGCTCTCCAAGGTTTCAGAGCTGTGATGCATTTCTTATCGACCTTGAGGCGAAACAGACTGGAGGCGCATGCCTGTGGTGATACTTGCGTGTTTAGCCATAACTGCAACGGGAAGCATGCGAAGCAGACCCAACTGGAGTACTGATGATGCTGAGGCCATGAGACTCAGCATATTCTGAAACCTTCTGAGTGAGACTATAGTGTCGCAGTGGAAGGATTTCATGATGCGCTGAATGTTCAGTCTGCACTCTGGCGACAGTTGTGCTGTCATAAACAGTGAGTTCAGTTCTGTGCCGAGAAAAAATGTCTCTCAGCGACGGTGAGAGAGGCCATGGTCCGGGCAATGGCCTGTGCAGCGAATTTTGCAGGGCGAAGAACCAGGTCTGTAGCGCTCCTTAGATCTGGCACGCTGATAGCTTCCGGTCCTTCCTCATCCAGTTTTGGAGATGGTCGGCCTGGATTATCTGCAGTATGGCTATTGAATGCAATGTCAACACAGCATGCCCAGTGGCGGGATAAGCATGGGTGTGCATGGCGGAAGTAGTTTGGCAAGCTTTTGAAAGTAACGCCGTCTTAGATCACTGTCTAGCAGAGGGTGGGCAAAGATGGGCTGCTACAGCTTCTTCCACAGGAGGAAGAGACTGGTATCCTCTGTCTTTAACACCATCCAGCACGGAGAAGGCTGCTGAGACAGAAGTGCGCACCTTGGCTGAAAAGAGGGGTTCCAGGACTTCACGACTTCTTCATGAAGATCAGGAAGAAAAGACACGGGCCTAGAAGGCGGTGGGACGCGGTCCTTTTGAAGGAAACATCTGTCCAGCCGATTGCATGCAGGCTGCGCGGGCACCTTCCACTCGAGGCCGAGGCTCGCCATGGCCTGTGAGAGCAGACGCATCAGTTCAGACTCAATGCTTGCCCATTTCCCTGATGACTCGAGGGCAGAGGGGGGGAGGTCCACGGATCTCGCCCACTCCTAACTGTCTGACGCCAGGATAGAGCAGCTGGCTTCCTCCATAGAAGCAGCTACCTCGTCATCATTGATGACGGAAGCGGAGGTAGATGGCGGCCGACGTCCGTCGGGGAGCGACCCGAGTGAAGCTGGCGAAGCTGGCAGGCGAACCGGCGAGCTGTCACGGGTTGAAGAAGGCTCGGGGACCTGGTGAGTATGGCACTTTTTAAGTTTTTACGGCGCGGCACTGTAGCGGGTATAAGTGCAGTCTCGGTGAAGGATGCCATGCGAGTCCTCAGAGTCACAATAGGCAATAGCTCGCAGTGAGGGCAACAGCCACCCATTGGATCTGATGTCACCAAGGGCCTCTCTCCCAATTAATTTAAAATAATTAAAAGACATAAACTGGCAAAACACTGGTGTATCATATTTTGTACAGCTGCTTGTTATACTGTGAGATTATCCCATTTGGATTGTACTGTGTATATGGTGATCTTTTGACGTGACTAAAAATCTATTTGATGTCTCCAATAGACCCGATTTTTGCCTAAAATCGGACAGGAGGAGCTCTAGGACTGACTCCTTAGGTTCACTGCTTCAGCAGTCTACACCCCAAAAAAACCCATTCGTTCAGAATGGAGTGGATCCAGTCCGCACCCCACAGAACTCACCACTCAACCACAGACCCAGGTCATCAGCATGGTTTCATCTCTCAATTTCTCCAATTAAGTAATTTATGTTTGTCTCTTATCCAATTTTCAGTGCCCTTTGAGTTTAGAATCAGAAATAAAGTGAAGTGTGATCAGTCGGACGCACAGTGGCACAGTGCTCATTCAGTAAATGCACAGCTAAACAGATGTGTTTTGAGTCTGGATTTGAATGTGACTACTGTAGGAGCACATCTGGTCTCTTCTGGAAGCTGATTCCAGCTGCGGTTGGCTTAGTAGCTAAAAGTGGACTCACCATGCTTAGTGTGAACTCTTTGTATTTCTAGTTGACACGATTGTTCGCGGCTCCCCCCGCTGCATTGGTCTGGTTTCACACTCAACTTGATTCTATCGAACTCTGGTGCGTTTGCGTGCATATTACGTCATCACAAACGTGCAAGGTGACGGCATATAGAAAACAGAACGCAGGTCAATATTGTTTTTTTTATTAATTCACTACTATTATGCACAGTTGAGTGAACAATACAGGTTTACCGTGCGTGTGTAACATAAGGTGGCCTTCTGCTCCTTGCAAACGGACTCTTTTGAGGAGACTTTGTGGATTTCCAAATTTGGTGCCATGATTTCACAAGCAATGTATGAATATACTGCAGGCTCACTCTCGCTCGTATCCAAGGTAAATCATCAGCACTATCATCCCTTACAAGTGTTTTATTTAACTGAATACATCACAATAAGCTAAAAGCCATGCACAGGTCACTTTACTTCCTGAACAAGTGTGCACCCGAGTCCATGCTGGCGAACCGAGGCATGGTTGGGGAGCAACTGGACTCAGACCACCTCCTCCAGGTAGTCTCAGGTTCCATACCCCAGTGCACACCCGGGTCCTATGACAGCGTTTACATAAGAGATTTTTCATGCGAACCATGCCCCGTTCTGAACTAAACTGACAGTGTGAAAGCCCCCTGAGAGTGTGAGAAGGAGCTGTCCATTAGCTAACAGCAGGATCAACTTTATGACCCTCTATGGGCTTTCCCCTTGAACTTATCGAACATTATGCTTCCACGTCCCCCCGATTGCTTCTCCTCCTGTCTGTACGCCAATTTCTCTACTATGCGACAGAGAGCCGCGTGTTATGGCGTCAGCCTATTTTTACAAAAACTGCTTCTACGGGGCCATAATGTAAGATACAAGGTAATGGAGCCTTTTATACATTGTCGTGTTTCTTTAGAAATAAACAATGGACAAATGAAGTCTTTAAACGCCTCAGATGTAAAGTTATTCACGGTCAAAGTGACGCCAAAATGTATGGGAGTCAATGGAATGCTAACAGCAGGTGAAGGCTTGCTAGCCAATGGCGGCCCCCAGGGAGACTTCAGTTTCCGGCTGGTGGATTACCCCTTTGGTTTCCGGCTGATGGGTTAACCCATTGTACCATATAGACTTGTACATAAAGGAATGTGCATGCTCATGCCTCAAGTGTGACACTTGTCACCCCACCTAAATGTGTGGCCCGCCCCATCATCCAAACTGCACTCTGGGGTTACTCGTTGGGTCTGCATCAATTTATTTTTATTTTTTTATTATTTTATTATTATTATTACTCAGTAAGGGATATGATGTAGCAATACAGTATTTCAAACAAAACGCACTTACAGTATGTAAAAGTAAAATTACAGATTTTAAAAACTACTTGAAAAGTAGAAGTAACCTACTACTACACACACACACACACACACACACACAAACTAGCCTACTCAATTATGTAACTTTCCACCTCTGGCTATACGGCAAGTGCATACAAACGTGAACGCACTTGATGCTTTCGTGTGTACCACACAGGGGAAATAATGAATAATATCGCTCTCTTTACACAAAGCTATGACTTTTGAAGAACTTGATCTATAGGCTATATATTGGCAGGTTATTTCATCAACATTTATTGTCACTGCAAGAAAAAAAAGATTTATCAATACATTTGGATGATTAATCTGTGTTCCACATGACAGTAATTCATCCAGTTTTGAAACGACATGAAGATAAAATAAATAAATAAATAAATAAATAGCCTGCTGCCTACCAGAAATATCATTTTTGACTGAACCCTTAGCCTAAATAGGAACAACAACCAATGAACTGTTCAAAAGGAAAGTCAAAAAGCAACTGGTTTGTAGTAGCCTACGTCAGGTATCCAGAATATTGTCCTCTCTGATGCTCGTTTCAGAACGCAGATTAAACCAATGACAGACGAAGAGAAAACCCCACTGGTTATCCACGCGCGTTGCCCACCCCGCATGCTTTTTCAGAAAGCCAACATTATCCATCTGTCACTTACAGACGCTCAGCACACGTGATTTGGTTGATATAGGTGGGCTGACTCGAGAACAAGAGGACTATCTGAATAGCAACTTTACTGGATCGAGTCCATGCGTGGAATATTTCAGCGCATCGTGAATGGTAAGAGATCCGGATCGTCCTCTCGTGAGTGTCCGTTCCGATCTAAATTCGTTCGTTAGTTTTTTTGTTGTGTGTCTTCCGTGTAAATTATAGCCCACTCGCAATACTGATAATACTAACTTCTTGCAAATGCTTGATAGTCTACATCCTTTGCCGGAGCTTGGGCAAGAAGCTGTGTCAGCGGAGGCTGTGAGTGATGCTCGTGACAGATGTGGCTGGGTTCAGTCTTACAACTAAACTAGAAATGCAAACTGCGAATAGCTCAGTCCTGATTCTGATCAGTGAAGTCTAAAATATTGAATAGGTTATTTGTGTAATTAAAGTGGCATCATTAAGAAGTTAAGTATGATTAGTTTTATAAGTGTAATATTTAAATCAATTTTAAATCACTTTTAACCGGATTAGCATATACAGAAAAAAATATTATGCATTGTATTGTTATCAAGCATGCTGTATCTATAAAAATATTGCAAAGTGGACTAAACTGCACTGGCAGTCTTACTATTGTCCCCTACCCTAGTCATAAATAATGGTCTATTGGCTGGTTTTAAAGGGATTTGGGGTAGCTACTTTTCAGCAGGTTAGGCTTAAAAACCATAAATACCTGGGTCAGGATATGAGACTATCTTAATAAATCAGCAAACCAGCTAAAGGCAAACCATTTTAAGCTATAATGCACTATAGACTTTTTGATGGTTATTTATTGAGCGATTATTTATGCTTTTTGGGATATTATTGATTTGTCTCTGGCATTAGTGTCTTGCCTATAGCTATATTGACCATAAACACACATTAACCTTGAATATTACTGTGCCTGTAGGCATATAGACACACAGAGAGAGTTTAGACACATATGAATAACATACATTCTTTCATGAATCCTTCATATCTTTCTAGTCTTATTAACATTTTAATGGTAAATTTGCAAGGGAATAAATCCATTTGCTCGTAATAAAAACAAAGGTTAAAAGTCTTTTCTTGATTCTATTCAGGGTGGTCAAAAATGTGCTATAGACTTATCATGTATTGGTTGAGAACCTTTTTTATTTTATTTTATTTTGCAGGGAGTAAACTTAAGTTTTATATTGTGGTTGAATTTTTGTACTCCTAAGTATTCAAACATTTTATTAATTCTCTAACTCATTTATTAGGTGAGGTGAAAGCATCTGTCATCTTTGTAAAGAGCAGATTTAAAGCAGATTAATCCAGTATATTCACAAGGTCAAGAGACCCAAAGACATTTACAGGGGAGAAATGTGATGGATAAATATATCAATTTTCTTTCTGTAGCACTTTCATGATAGTGCATGATTGTGCTGGTGCTTGATTGTGTTGGTCGATGTGGCTGCAGCGATTTTGTCAAATGGCAGAGAAAGCTAATCGTAGCTCTCAATGTGTGCACACTGATGGAAATAAATTCCCCCCCTATTTTCCCAATATGGTAATCAGTTAGTTAGACGAAAAGCAAATTCATAAGAATTTATTTTACAAGAGAAAACCCTGAAAGTACTATAAAAGCTGAAGCCATTTAGGCTTTCAAGATCTCTGTGATTGAAGAGAGAAAGACTGTCTTTACTGGAGTCTATATCTGAAGTACATGTTGGATTGAATCTTTTTATTATTGTTATTTCAAGAGCCACCACCATAATGTGTTATTGGCCTCTTTCTTGTAAATTAAAGTGCAGTCGGCGAGGTTCACAAAAATGTGACCAGCAGGTCACATACATCTGTAAGATTAATAGATTCAATACATTGATCGTCACTGGAACAAAACAATCTTATCAGTCTCTTGATGGTGCTTAATAAAACAGCTCTCTTGTGCCAGTAGCTATGCTTCAAAATAAAAATAAAGTTTCCAAAAGGCGTTTTTACCGCAATTTTTGTCCCCAAAAGAACCATTCACTGAGGACATAATCTAAAGAACCCTTTGCCACTATAAATAACTTTTGTGGAATGGAAAGGTTCATAGATGTTAATGGTTCTTCATGGGACCATAAAAGCCAGTTAAAACCTTCATTTTTAAGAGTGTGCTGCAGTGGTGACTATCCCCTCTCAGGGACTAATGAAGAGCACAGGGGAACCACCTCATTGAATGCTCAATTAGCAGGCCTGGCCAGCAAGAGCTTTTTCATGCACAGTTCAAGGAACCTGAGGCAACCAACACGGCTGTTCATTGATAAGGAGTTTGTTGAGTGCTTGATTGTCATATCAGTAAATGTATGCCCTACAACAATCTGTTTGAAATTCTGAAAACATCCAGAATTATCATGCTACATTTTTTTTCTGACATGCCTGTTAATTTATATTAGGTGCAAAAGAGAAAGTGGAATATGGGATTTTTGCTTCTTACTTTTCCTCATACAAAATCACTGATACTGCAGCAGACCATATCAATTCATGGAATAACAGAGAAAATTGTACTTGGAGGCCATCACTGCCAATTTCGTGCCAGCTATGATTGATGAAATGTTTCTTAACGGCTGGCTCAAGAGAAACATTTGGCAACATACATCGCTGCTAAAATAGGCACTGCATTATTTAAGATGGTATTTTTCATCATTTGAAGAGAAATGAGACTGTGATGAGAGGCAGAGAATATGTTACAGATATTGGATTTCTAATAGCAACACCTCAGCCAGCGTGAACTGGAAACTGCAGAAACGCATTGATTTGGAGAAGGTTTGGGCTATTTGAAAGTGGAACGGTTATTTTTATTTTTTTAGCTGAGGAGAGACCAACAAGCTTGGGTTGTCGTCTATGACTAACACTGAGATGCAATTCTAAAAGTTTTGAATTTAATTTGAGGTATTCAGAGGTAGAAAAATTCACATTATTGTTTTGAAGCACATGCTACTGGACAGATCTTTGACAAAACTAAAAATGTTTAGTCATTACAGCTTATTCTGGCCAAGAACTGCTTGCTTGGATAGGAACAGTGTTATTTGTAAGATCACTGAGATACTATTGTAGTTTTTTTATATTATTTTAATATTTTCATTTTATGTAAAACAACATGTCCGCATTTTTACATGCTTTGGAAAATTTGGAATTTGAAAACTATTTGAATTATTTCTAACTCAGATGTATCAAACTGGTCATTTGTTTGCTAGGCTCATATGAGCCACAGAAATCATTCTGCTGTAAACTATTAAAAAGCAACTGCACACAATATGCCAGAAATGGCAGCCTTTATTACTGTGGTTACGGTTTTGCACTTATTTAAATGAGGAAATTGTACGGTAATAGGGCCAAGTAGCCTGCTCTGTGATTGAATAGAATAATCAAAATATGTATTAAAGTCCCAATTCCAAATGACTCCTTGTTTAGGTTTTAGCTCCCACATTGATAATGCATCTCACATCTGCCTATTTGTGATGGAACTCCACAAGCACTCAGTGAGATGATTATCAAATGCAAAGCAGAAACACTATTTGCAATTTGGTGCATACTTAAAACAAATTTTCTTGATATGCGCTTGCATTAAAGTCTAAAAATTGAGAAAAAAAAACCCCAACAAAGACCAACAAAGAAAAGTGTAATCCTTCCTAAATGCTATATTATTATAGTAAAGAAAAGCCATGCAAAATAAAACTAATTGTAAGTGTGCATCCTTTCCTCACAGAGTGAAGAATGTGATGGTAACGGAGCAGTATGGAGTGCTCGTGGAAGACACTACTGCTGCTCGTGTGCACATCCTTGGGGGTGCAGTACACTGCCATCCGCTCTCTCCATGACTCTTTCAGTGGCCCATGCCAAGACTCCACCCACTGCCAAGGACGACAGGGTAAAGGTGAGTCACTGTCCTGACTCCTGTAACATGAAGAATTCGATTTTCACAGTGACATTTAACATTGTATGAACTTTCCTCCAGAATAGTACTGTAACCATCAGAATGGAAAATGAAAATTCCAAGCGGAAATGTGTGTTTTTTATTCAAATAGCATTAGGTTTGCAATACCCTACTGATGGATTTTATTTGCATGTATTTTTAATTAACAAATCAACAAGGTTTCATTTAAGCAATCTAGACTTATAATACCTTCATTTTTTTCCAAACAATGATATCAAAATAATTAAAAAACAACCTGTTTTAATCGATAGTTCTTTTCAGCAAGTACAGTAGTATTAGGCATAATTTATTCAGTTAAAGCTACAATACCTAAGATTTTATGCCGCTAGAGGGCGCTACATTTAAAACAACAACAACGGCTTTGCTTGATGACGCCGTGGAGGAACGCGGAATGATGGGAACTGTTGTTTTCAACTCCACCGTGGATAAATCAGTCAGACGGGAATCGAAAATTAGTTGTCATGGATGAGGTAAAGTTCGATTTCTATAACTGTTGCGTTTAATGACATGCTTGTTTTTCATTAAACTGAAATAACCGCAAGAAAGGTAAGGTTTAAAAGTAAATTAGTTATCACATATGTTAGGGGAGAGCCGGAACGGTTGAAACACTTTTCAGATAAACGTCGTTTTCGAAGATACAGCCAACAGTTCACATTCCGAAAAGTATTCGCGGTGAATATGACCTTACGATTTTTCACATCATATGCATAGACAACAAGACATTCTAACAATAATACTAATTGTTTTGCATCGTTTACTGACATGAAATTTGAATACAGAACACGGTGTTACTCACCTGTCAAGTAAAACACATGCAAGATCGTCGTCTCTTTCTAGTTAGAGTTTTTCCACAAAGTTCTCTCCATTTAGGAAATGCCACACCGATGTTGAGCTGGTTTTATTTATCTTGTCCCAAATTCTTCTTGGGCCATTTGGGTGACCCGTTCGTTGACGTTTGCGTTTATGAGACTTGTCTTTGTCGACAGAACCAGGTGCAATCGCTAAAGAATAATTGTGCTCCATTCCATAACAAATGCACGAAACAAGCTGACGTTTGTTGCTTGATAGACGCTAACGCACAACTACAACTTCCGCATTTGTCCAGGACTACACGCAGTACGAGCGGAAACCGAGGTAACGCGGATATGACGCGATTGACTGGCGACTCCCAGCTCACCCCTGCTCACACGCCCCATTTCCTTGGTTAAAATCTCAATTTTCTCGCGATTTAAACATTGTTTGAAACATTTGAGATATTGTGAGTTGTCATCTTAACTAATATATAACACTGGCCTTGTGATTTTGGGATATTTTAATGCCACCTTTAATTGAGCAATTGTTTTTGGTTAGTTGTATTTAATTATTGTTAGAAAGAATTACATGATATTATGGTCTGATTAAAATGTCTAATCACGGCTCATTCTGCTCATGTTCTTGCCATTGTGTAATTAATCTTTTAAGAAAAAATAAAAGAAATACAGTAAATGAGCTTGACCAGTGAAACATATCTGAAAACCAATTTATAGGAATACTTCCGTAAACTTTTAAAAGCTCAAAAACTGCATAACAGCAATGACCTGCGATATGGTCACGGGAATAAGGACAGAAGAGACAATAGCAAGTAAAACAGGATTTTTTTTTAGTCTATAACCAGGAAGTGATAGAAGGTCTCAGAACAGTCTCAACAGAGAACAGGAACAGAAACCTGGGAAGATTCAGTGGTAGCGCAGGCAGGCAGGCAGATGGACAACTCGATCCTTGAGGTGACGATAAACACGAACGGTGAAACATTTAGCACAGGAACAGACAAAGCCACAGGAACATGAGGAAGGATCAGACACCACACTAGGACACATCCAACAACACTCCGATAACACAAGACAAAATACCATGAGTTTAAATTGCAAACGCTGATCAGAAAGAGCTGGCGCTGATCAATCAGCAGCTGATCAGCGGCTCCGCCCACACACACCCAAATACACACAGCGAATGACGTCGAAACGAAACCCCTCTGGCACAAACAAACGACTTGGTGGGTAACCGGGTGGAGACGTTACCCCTTTTAAAGCTGTATTGTCCTTCGATTCGATCTCCCATGTTTGTGTGGAGATAAATAGTATCTCAGGTAAAATATACCTGGGAGTAACCAGGTGTTCGGATTGGTCAAAAATATGAGATAAAAAAAAAATCGGATTTGATTTTCTTGGAACGGTACAAGAGGGGAAAATTAAAATGACCGAAAAAAGTCCCCATCAAACCTGCTCAGAGGAGCGGCTAGTTGGCTGACGTTGTGAATAAAACACAGATAGAAGTTGGCAAACCCCAGAAACCCTGTAGGGCCTTACGGGAATCTGGACTTGGCCAATCTATCACAGCCTTAAAGGGGAAATGAAGCAGTGAATCAAGTTTACATGATTTACAAGATGGATTTCCAATATAATCAACAATTATATAAGAAACATTACAAATGTAAACATCTTGAGGTGATGATAAACACGAATGGTAAAACATCCAGCACAGGAACAGACAAAGCCACAGGAACACGAGGAAGGATCAGACACCGCACTAGGACACATCCAACAATGCTCTGATAACACAAGACAAAATACCACGAGCTTAAATAGCAAACGCTGATCAGAAACAGCTGGCGCTGATCAATCAGTGGCTGATCTGCGGCTCCGCCCACACACACCCAAACACACACACAAACACAGCGTGAGAAAGAGTCAGCGAATTCATGAATCGTGACAGATATGTCCTCAATTCAAAGTGCTGGGATGCATTTTTAAACACAGTTTAAGCCCTCCATTAAATTATAGCCCTATACAACTTGTAGTCAAATTAATTATGTTAAAGGAGCTATTTCTCACCCCTCCTCTTGACAGTTTAGCAGAGCATAGTTTGCAGTCTGTTCTAATTTGATCATCATCGCTTATCTTAAAATATCTCCAAATGGCTGACATTAGTTACTAACTCCTCCGACGACTACTTGCTCAACTGATGAGTGGTTAGGCTAATGTCACGTTGCCATAAGGGGCCGTTCACATATTGTGTTTTTTGTGCATGCAGATTTGTTATTTCAAATGTACTGTAGGCGCAGCAAGCGCGCTCATAATAGAAGTGATATGCGCATTCATGGTATTCATTGCATAGCAAGGGAGAGCAAGCGCTTGTGGAAAGAAGGAGAAACATTTTACGGAAACGGTGCGGCCGCACTTTCCACACGTTTTTAGACACGATATGTTGAACGGCCCCTTAAAGTGGTATCGGGTGTGATTGTATAGTTTTACGAGTACATGAGCACAGTATAGGACCGACACCCGGGTACTAGTATTGGTGCATCCTTACTCCATTGAGAGTGAGGAGTCACGTGCCGATTTGGCGCTGGTCGGCCATGAATCATGATGGTAGGAGACGCTATTGGTTGCCGGGGCAATGCCTTCAGAACTTTACAGAGGCGCGACTTAACATTACAGAAATAGCGAAAGAGAGACAGCGCAGCTTAGTATTTGTTAACATTTTAGCGATACACCGCAGTTTCTTTGGAAGATATGGAGAAGAAAGAGAAAGGAAAGCTGTTCTATTGGGAGAGACTAAATAACAATGCTAGCCAGCTTCATTTACAGAAACTGCTCGTCAATAAACTGTCAGCAGCAACAGCGAGCAAAGCATGATTTCAGAAGCAACACACTTCAGCTCTCAAACAAAAGAAATTAATACTGTTTTTCAACTAGAGTTGTTTAATTTGTTATAGATATATCTGTACCGCAAAATGTTTTAAAAAGACACTTTTTTAATGACACACGACTAAAGGTTTAAAAGGGAATGTCCGATCTGTCAGGTACAAATGAACGTATCTGATTCATATAAGATTTATCTCCACATATGAATGCGGCCTGAAACATCAAGTATGACTGAACTCGTGCAGTTTAACGTTACAGGTTTGGGGGTTTCTAAGTCTTGCACCCAGCCGCAGCAGAATTGTTCATAAGCTTCTAATGACTTAAAGCTTCTGAACTCTTGCATTGTGTAGGCAGTAACGTTAGGCACTGATACCATTAACCAGGTAATTGACTATGTCAGGGTATGTGAAAGGTGGTAGTGCTTTGCGTGTTTCGTCCATTCTGTAGCAGGTCGTACGGGTCCATGTTGTTGATGTCAAGTAGTTTCTCTAAACAACGCTTCTTTGGTGTTGTTATTTAGTCTCTACCGAAAAAAGCCCCTTTCCTTTTGCTTCTTCTCCTTCTTCTTAATTTATTCCCAAGAAACTGTGCCTTATCGTAAAAATGCAAACAAATATCAAGCTGCTCTCTCTCTCTGTCACTATTTCTCTCGGTCTCACTGTCAAAGTAACCATGTATCCTTTCAAGATGGCGACGCCTTCCCACCATGCAACGTGCGTGACGTCACATTCTCACAATAGGTTTATCTCTCAGGTCATCACTTCTGTAATGAGTGAGTTTGTAGGGAAAGAAATTAGCAGAGAACTGTAAGAAATGCAACCTGGAAATTCCCATTGAATCCGTTGTAAGGAGCGAGAGATGGAATATCAATAATTAATTCTACAATTATCTCATCATTAATCTAACGTAATATGTCCTCACGGACCAGCTGTTTGCACTTCCAGAAAGCGTTGACTCGCACAACCTAATGTGCCACGCGCAATCAGTCTCTCATCAGCCGTAATTACACGTGTTATCAGTCTCTCCCACCCTCCTGCTATATATAGTAATTGTTCATTTTGAGCAAAAGTCACATCATCTTTTTTCATATGTGAAGAAATGCAGTCATTGTTCATATTTCAATTTTATAGTTTTTTTTTCACGTAATGCTCCTAAATGGTAAAATGATTACCATCGCAGAAGGAGGCAATCCAAGTCTTCAAAATAACTATTATTGCTGTACATTTTCTCTCTGCTGTGAGGATATGTTTTTAAAATTGCACTTAAAAGTTGCACATTTAAAAGTTTTTGTTAAAATTAAACTTTTTTACCCCTGAACTAAAGCTCCAGGTATTTTTTTTTTTCTTAGCCAAATAACTGATTGATTAAAGATAAAGCTGGACTAATTGGGTCTTTTGTGGCCCTATAATGTCCTCTGTGGTTTCAGAGCGCCGTATTATCTCACTTTGTCTACTTCTCTTCCCCAGAGCAGAGATCGAAATCTCTCTGCGATGACATCCATGTCCCTGCTGAGACTAGCACTGCCACCGCTCGAAAGCACATCCTTCTGTTTGCACAAACCCGTAGTGGCTCCTCCTTTACCGGACAGCTTTTCAATCAACATCCTGGCATATTTTATGTTTTTGAGCCTCTTTATCATGTGAAACAGGCCTTTACCAATTCTAGTAGCCGTCTACAAAGGGCGCTGGATGGCAGAGCTCTTCTGGGGGCCTACCGGGACCTCCTCCTCAATCTCTACCACTGTGACTTCAGCTTCCTGGAGAGCTACATTCGCCCTGAACCACAGGATCACATGACTGGGACCTTTTTCCGCCGCAGCTCCAGCCATGCCCTGTGCACGCCGCCTGTCTGTCAGGAGGGTGGCGAGGAGATTCTAGCAGGGCAACCGGATGAATCCTGGTGCCCAAAAAAGTGCCAGGCTCTGAACCTCACTCTAGCCTCTCAGGCTTGCCAAGCACAAAGCCACGTGGTAATAAAAACAGTTCGTATTCCAGAGGTAGGCGACCTACGCACGCTGTCAGAAGACCCCCGTTTAGATTTGAGAATCGTCCATTTGGTGAGAGATCCCCGAGCCATTCTTGCATCTCGCATGACTGCTTTTGCTGGCAAATTCAGAGCCTGGAAGATCTGGAACGCCACTGGCCGCCAACCGCGGTACGTGGACCTGACGCAGATAACAAGTACGTGCAGAGATATGGAGTATTCTGTGGAGACCGGCTTGCAGAACCCCACATGGCTGAGAGGGAGGTATCTATTGGTGCGTTATGAAGACTTGGCCTTGAATCCTGAGGAAAAGGTCAAGGAGATATATCGATTTCTGGGGATGGACTTGCATCACAAAGTTCTCACGTGGATTGCTCATAACACCAATGGCACTGTCCCTTCTTCTTCCGATTGGAACTATAAGTACTCCACCTCAAGAGACTCTAAAGCCACAGCTCAGAGTTGGAGAGTACATCTAAACTTTGACATTGTTAAGACAGTTCAATCTTTGTGTAACAGAACTCTTGTCCTACTAGGCTATAAGCTTGTCCAGTCTGTAGATGAACTGAGGAATATAACAAAAAGTTTAATGGAGCCCAGGACTTAGTGAACTTAACATTTTTGTGAACTACTTATTAATTTTAAAGACACTTTTATCCCAAAGTGACTTATAGTGCATTCAATGTATACACTGAACCAAACAGGGCTAATTACTATATTTGGTTACATAATATTGGGTTAATTGCTTCAAATTGTTGTTTGCATACAAGCCATGTAAATCCATGCAACATTATGGATACTGCTTTGGGGGAAATTTAGCTCATGAATAATAATTAGGTTTGTGATTATGATGCTTTGTAACTTTCCTTAAAGGTATAATTTGCCCAAAAATGAAAATCATTTTCTCACCCTCATATTTTTCCAAATATTTATGACATTCTTTATTTTTTGGAACATTAGATATAATGTGTGTGTTTTTTTTTTTTTTGTTTTTTTCATGCAAAATAAGTCTTTTTGGTTATCATTTTTTTGGTTACCAAACATATCTTGTTTTGGGTAATGCAGGTTTGAAGAAATTTTCATTTTTGGATGGGCCATCTCTTTAAGCGCCTGGTCACACGAAGTAATTAATATTCATGAGTCAGGACTTTAGAATAGCATGATGCTAAAAGAGCATCCACATCATTTTCGGCTTGTAAATGTGCATTATTGTGACCAAAGAATCACTACAGAGTTTCGACAAAAAAAGCACAGCATGCTTGCCAGCGACAATGCCAAAGCTGGTCAAATTAAGTCAAGAGCGTGTCATCTGGATGAGCCCATAAATGGCCTTAAGTATGAATGTTGATCAGCGAACATGTCCTTACAACCCCATAAAGAGTCAAGCAGAGATCTAAAATGACTGAAATACCATTCAGCACCATTAAAAACTCATTTTCCATGTAATTTTTAAAAGCAAAGTCCCTAATAAAATCAAATCGGCACAGAAGGTCAAGTTGTTCAGTTTAAATCACTGGCAGACAGTTCAATGTGTTTTCATCCACCTCAAATAATTTTTTAGAAGCCCCAACGTCATAATTGATCTCTCCCTGATGGCATTTGGGAATTTGTAAGCCAGAGTCAGGGATTATTTCTAAGTGCAGTGTCAACATTGGGAAAAGCACTTTGGAGCTATGGAGCAACTTTGCAATTTGTGGATAACAGATATGAAATTACAGTAGGCTATACAAATCAAATTCCTGATTTAATTAATTTGCTATCTCCTGTTCACAGGGCCCCCCTGAGCTTAATTGAGCATGGCTGAAGCTCCTTCGATCCCTTGGGTTAATTTGTCTCTGCTAATTATTGTTTTAGTTCATATAATGGATTAAATTACATCATATTTTGGAAGGTGGGGCTCAAATAAACAAATGCAAATTCTCCAAAATTGTTTTGAGAATAGAAATGCAGATATTATGGTGTGTGGGAATATGGAATTGTGCCTTTAGTGTGAAAATACTCTTGAATTTCATGATGTCTTGGTAACTTTGTGTTGTTGTTCATGCCATACATTAAGCAATTCATTAATTCTATGTGAATCACCTCATTAATCGCTTTTACATTTTGGACAAATGCTGTGTAAACAACTGTTCCTCATCTCAGGTATGATGATTACTGTAAATGCAATTCTTCGGCCACACTGCCAGTTAATAAATATGCAGAGAAAAGAGAAAATCTATGGTGAACTAAATTATTCCTCATTACTGTAGGAACCGGTGGTTCATGATGATACATAATGTATTAGTTTCATTTAATAATTTATTTATTACAAATTATTTATGGTAAAAAATTATGCAGGACAACTGTAATGATCGGTTTTGAATGCTTATTTGTCTATGTGTGCTGTCTATGTAATACACAAACACATTGACCTGCCTTTTTATTAATAATTAAGAAGGAATGGTGACAAATAGAAATGAATCACAATCATTGGTTTTGATGTAGTTTGCTGCTTCTGTATGGTATTTTCTATTGTCTGCTTTCACATCAATTTTCTACTTTCTTTTAAAACTTGACATTTGTGGTGTTATGCTGAGGCTGGAGCATTTGGTGAAGTGCTGATCATCTTTTCAACGTCAGCAGTCCAGCTTCAGCTTGGAAACCAAAAAAAGTGAATACCAAGGGATATAGCCATGGTTCAGACTCTTTTTTTTGTCAGTTCTCTTTGTTTTCAAAGCACAGATGCCTGATATTCACACATTTAGTGGATTATAGCATTTGGCTTGATGACAGTACTATTTCCTCACATATTGTCATAAGGCTGATACAGTAAGATGGAGAAGTGATGAATCAAAATGATTTGATTAATTAGTAAAGAATAAAAATAAAAATTATAATAAAAACCATGAATTGTTAAGTAAATTTGTTAATAATAATCAGTTTTTAATAATAAGTCACAACGTAGGCTAACAACAAGTTGTTAAAGGGGTGGTATAATGCCTTTTTCACAAGATATAAAATAAGTCATGTCCCCATAGTGTGTATGTGAAAATAGCTCAAAATACATATATCCACATTTATTTTTATATAGCATGTTCAAATTGTTACTTTTTGAGGGTGAGCAAAAACGCAACTTTTTGTGTCTGTACCTTTAAATGCAAATGAGCTGCTGCTCTTGTCACAGAGGGTGGACAACAGCTCCTGTCCTTTTACCTCACACACAAGCACTGAAAATATAAATAATGTTTAGCCTTCATGTTCATACTGGAGTCAGACAATGATGGAGAGACTCAAGAAGTGACAACATGTAGAATGCAACAGTACATTTCTCAATGGTTAGGTGACGAATTTATGTTGCTGTTATGCAGTTAACTATCTTCTAGTCATCGATTAACATATTCTGTCATGATTATCTATAAATCGTGTTCCTGAGGGTGGGGTTTATGTAAATTATAGGGTTGGTGATGTCTCTAACCCAGGAATGTCATGCACTGTAAAAAATTTCCGTAAAAATACGGTACAATGTACCATATAAATTTGAAGGATTTTTTCCGTATTTGTCTTTTACCCTTATTTTGAATTACGCGTTGCATTGTGGGAACAAGATCCTGGCGGCGCGAAAAGTTTAAGCGGACCACGGGCAAAGTTGCTTTTTAAAGCCGGATTTCGGGTGTGTGTGAGTCTCTACCATCCGTTTGTTGTAGTCCTTTATAAACGATTTCTTTAAAAGCAAATATCTTCCTTTGCTTTAAAGCTGTGTAACTTTGCGGATGTTGTTAATGCTCAAACAGCAACATTACACACTAACTAAAGTTAGAAAAGTGAAATCATAATCAACCACCCCTTTAACTAAATTTCTCTGAGTAAAATAAAATTGCCAGAAGAGTAAAGGAAGAGATAAAGAGATCAATGTACTGTATGAGCAATGACTGTACGTGCCAATATTTAGGGCATATGCTGCCTGTACAGAACAGGAACAAATATGCTTATCATGTCAAAAATATTTTCTTAGAAATTAGCTCTGGCTTCTTGGTATCACAGTGTAACCTAAGTGTAGCTAAACATTATATGGTTTTAACACTATTGAAACAGAACAAGCCAAATTAGCCTTTTCAACATGGACTTTATGCTAGGCCTACTCACTTTTGTAAAAAAAAACTCATGTGACATTTGATATTAGACTAGATACCAGACTTTGCAGAGGAATATATCTAGATAGATAGATAGATAGATAGATAGATAGATAGATAGATAGATAGATAGATAGATAGATAGATAGATAGATAGATAGATAGATAGATAGATAGATAGATAGATAGATAGATAGATAGATAGATAGATAGATAGATAGATAGATAGATAGATAGATAGATAGATAGTGATCTTAAAATCTGGCTCATGAGAAAGCATCGTGAGTAAATGGCTGCAAAAACACCTTTAGACACGGATACTGCGAGATGAGTCATTATCATCCAAAGAAAGCCCAACTAAATGTAACCAGTGGGTTCTATGTCAGGAGGATATACTTCTATCCAGAGTCTGAGGGGTTAACAGCACCCTGAGGGAGTAATCCTCCCTCATTTACAATCACTCTCAACCCTGCAGCTGCTGACTGCAGGGTTATTTCTCAGAGGCCCTGAGAATATATCCATAGAAGAAACTCAATAGAAACAGGATTTAAGATGGAGGGAGAAGAGAAGCCATCTCTCTTTGAACTTAATCTGCAAAGGCAACACAAACAGGCAATAAAGCAGAGTTTATGACACCCTCTGAGAACTGTTTCATTGGCTTTTCCATCGTGCCCTGACATACAAAGACACCAGCCGCCTGAGTCAGCCACACAGTTAATCGCCCATCTCTTCGGCCAATATCAGCCCCCTCTGTCCCTCTTAACCCCGCTGACAAATTTAGACCTCAGAGGATGGCGGTAACAAATGTTCAGAGCAAATCCACAATATGTGGGGGTGTACAGTGTGCTTTTGTGTATAATATATTAGCATGAAGATATGGAAGTGAAGTGGCCACATGTCAAGAGTCTAGCTCTGTTGCAGAGAGAGAAACTATATAGGGAGAAAATCAACCTGCTCTCCACGGATGACTTTTCTCAGAAAACCGATCACATAAAGGTCAGCTACGGATTTGTGGGGGAGGAAAATAAAACTGCAGAAATCATGAACAAGAGAAATGTACTGTATGTAGCAAAAGTTGCACAAAATGTCACTATATTAACATATTTTAGACTATATTTCTTTTACGTCCAGAATGCAGACTGCTATTTTGTGCTTTGCTTGGAGTCAGCCTGCCATTTAATAGTTTATAGAATGTGTAAAATTGTGGGTTTTTTTTACACGGTAGAAATACTTTTAATACTCTTAAATAAAATTTCAATCGTCATTTGAAATACATTTTTGCTAAGCAGTCTAGCCAACAGTTTTCTTGATGCATATACAGTTGAGTCCAAAAGTGTAAGTCCACCAATGAAGTGTACAAAATTTTACATTACAAAATACTGTATATTCATTGCATAAAACTTTTAACTAAATGAACTAAACTCTCATTTGTTTATTAGATAGACTAATCTTTCTCCTTCTTTATTAAAATCCCAGAATTTTAATGTGATTCGAGACTTTTTGACCCCACTGTGCAGTCTTCAGTTAGATAAAGACAGGGCAACCATTTTTATTGAAATTAGTGATGAAGCATAATCTAATCAATCCAAAAATTGTGAAATAAATCCAATATTTTCTGCCCCCTCCATCATACTCAATGCAACTCCATCCATCTCATTCTCAGATTTTCAATATCCACTGTACAACTTAAGATGAATAACTCTCCAAGCTAACTGTACTTTAAACTGTGATTCACTAAGACTGATTTGACAAGTGCCGTGAAGGCAATAAGCTACAAGAGGGGTACAAATAAAAATATGTCATAAACAGCCAAGACATAACTGTCATATCATTTTTTTGTATAACAATATTGGTTTGAGAAAAAAAGTTATCTCTCTAGCTCATCTCAAACTGATATGTCTGAAAAGCTGTACAAAATGGATTCAGTACCCATGAGGAAAGCATAGCCTAAGACTTTCAAATTGCCTTGTTCTCTCCGTCTGCGGAGGTAAATCATAAGTTCATATAATTAAAATAATGAATGCTCAATTGACGCCCCTCAGGTGCCATTTGCTTGAAATTTCGTGTGATTGGGGCATGAGACAATTGCTGAAGCAATCCTACACAGCGAGGAGTAATTAGCCATATTACAATTTGCAGTAATAGGCACCATAAAATTGAATCCCGAACACTCTCTATATTTCATGAGCCAGTATCTTTTTATAGTGTCTAGTGGGCCCAGGGCCATAGGAGGAGAGCATGATGTTTCAGTGCTAAAAAGGGAGAGAATCTAAGTGCAGGAATGGAAGAAATGCAGCTTGAGAACAGGACCGGGCGGTAAAGGGGTGTGTAGGTGTATGTATGTGTGCGTGTGTGAGTTTGCATGTGCATATACGACTATGCAAACTTAGCATCTGTTCTGTTAGTGTGTTTTTCACCCTCACTTTCACTCCTCCCACACTTTATTTTCTCTATAAATCACATTCCAGGCCTTTCTAGAATTTTTTTCCTTCATAAAACAATGATTACGCGTCAATTTTGCAAAGCGTAATATTCTCCAAAGTGCAGATACAGTACCTATAGTGAGTAAATGTCTCACTCTTTCTGTCAGTATATATCGGTAGATTAAAAGCTGTAATTTGTGTTTTTACAGTAAATGGCACGGTTAAGCAGCCACTCATTCTCACATGCTCAGTTTCAACCATTATATCAAGAATTGCATATGTGTCAAAAATAGCTAAGCTGCAGCGTCATATGCGTGTGAACTGCAGCATGCAATGAGACATTCTGCTTCATGAGATGCATGCTCATTCTGACAGCATAGCAGTCTGTTTCCCTATATTGCCCCTTGAAATTTTAACCTCCTTGTTGCTTGATATGCTTAGGTTTTTTTTGTTGTTGTTGTTTTGCACAAAACACTAAAGAAAACTGACAGGATTTTTAAAAAAGTAGATTTGATATAATAAAATATTGTATTCAGAGTGTTACTGTAAATCAGGTTAGGTTATTTTCTGTCATAAACAAATTACTATAAAAACAATAATATATTATATACTGGATTGTACAATAATAGTGTGAAGACTTTCGTTTGAAGTCGCCATTATGATGACTAGTGTTCCCTTTGGCTGGGAAGTTAAATGTACTTTTATTAATTTACTCCCCCAGCAGATGTCACAGAACACAATTGGTTCCACTGTATTACATGGAGAGAATAAGCTCTGATTATATACCAACTTGACATCTACAATATAAATGGGACTATTATATATTACAGAAACAATCTTTTATAAATAAAATATAAGGGTTGCTGAGGTATTTGCAATGCTGTTGAGCTGAGAGGTAGTTTTTCTTGTAAACTTTTAGTATTGTCAACCGGATATGCAAAGTTATAAACACTTGCCACATGAAACTCATGCAGAAGTGCATGTTGCAAGTCTATTGTTAAGAAATGTCTGCATTTTAAAAGGAATATTCATGGAATAATCAGTTCGAGGATTGATCTGTGCCTTGAAAATTGTTATGCACTACTAGCACAGCTAACTACATTTTACAAGCAAAATGCAAAAATTGTTGTGATAAATCTGTAATATGTAAATTTATAATAATAAAGAGATGAATATTAACAGTACTTGTCATCCTACTCTGCAAAAAGAAAAGTGAACAAGCCTCGTACTGTTACTTCTTCTGGTAAATATAAATTCTGTTTGTACTAAATAGTTTGCAACTATTTTAGTGACAGGGGAAAGAAAAGAAAAAAAACACCACCAATGTGCAGCCTTCAACTGGATAATACGACGACAGCCACATTGCGCCAGAATGCCCACCATACACCAGCTTATTGGTGTTTTTTTTTTTTTTTGTAAAAATGTTTTGTAAAAATGGAAAATGTAATAATTCAAAACATTCTCTATGATGGGTAGGTTTATGGTTTTGGGATAGAATATACGATTTTTGTTGTAAAAAAAATCATGTCCTCACACTGTAAAACATGAAAACCCAAATGTGTAATTATTGCAAAGAGTAATTATGTAATTATTGTAATTATTACAATTTAGCCTATAGCCTCCAGTAAATTTACACTGTGAGTGAAACGATTGGACGGACTAGTGAAGGGTTAGCACTATATCGCAGTGACTATAGTATATGATTGGGGGGTGGGGGTGGATGATGTATGATGACTAGTATGATGACTTCTCTCCCCAAACCCTCTCTCTTTCTCTCTCTTTCTCTCCCTCTGGATCAAGGTGCACCAGAACTGTCAGCAAATCCACAATGAATTCCATACAGCACTCATCTTTTGAGTGAAGTCATCCATTATTCAGCCACAACTTCACTCAGGGAAGTGTTTTGACTACATTTACCTTGTGTTTATGAGACATTACACACACATGGGAGACTGGAAAACTCTCTGACTGAAATGACTCTGACGGAGTGATGGGTATTGTGGAATACTGGAATCATCAAACAGGACATGTTACATGGTTAAAGGACCCCATAAAATCGGAAGAGTTTTCAATGTACAGTATATGAGTCCATATACGTATATATCCTACAAATATTTTTTACTAACATTTAGCATACCGACTTTTACCATATATAAATTTGAAATCATATTAAAAGCGGTCTTTGTCTTACAAGTTGCATACTCCCTGTTCTAGACTTGCAGTCAAGACCGCCTACCGAGACCAAGACACTACCAAGACCAGAGGGTACCAAGACCAAGACAGACCAAGTCGAGACCAAGACAAAAAAACAGACAAAAAACAGACTAGTGTTGAAGCTAAGCAATAACTTGTACGATTTTTTTTTATTTCAAAGTCTTCAATAATACATATACCAATACGTAATTTATATTTTTAAAAACGAATTATTAGCTCAAGTGGCGGATCCGAAAGTTGGGATCATCAAAACCTGTACATGATGTGTGTTTTTTAAATCAAGTGATCAAAGTGCTCGTTACCACTGCGATCAGTGGCGCGGATACGGTTTTCTCGTATGGATATTGTCGTGGATATTGTAGTATTGTATTACTAAATCCCATGAACACTATGTCGGTCTGAGACAGCAAGACCATTCTCGAGACGTACATTACTACCCTGTTCTAACCGTGCTACTGCACTGAAATTAATGGAAAAGCTAACAGATAACTCTCTCCAGGACTTCCTTGAAACAAAGCACTAAACTGGTTCACTGTAATATCTATAAAGGTGATGAAACTGTCAAGCTAGGATTTTTCCTGAGCCTTTTAGAGGACAGTAAATTTCTCTATTAATTTATTTTTATGAGAAAGTATATTGTTTGGTGTCCTCAAGCACCTGCTATTAGCTGCATCTGTTAAATGGTGTTGACCTCCAATGAGCGGGAAGGCGAGCCAATAAAGTGGCTGCTAAATTGTGTTTTACGCTTAACATTGAGTAAACTGGAAAAAATATATTGTTATTTGTTTATAAACTTACCTTAAGCATAACTAATAATCAGCAGTTAGAATAAAGTTCACTCATACATTTATTGTTGAAGAGGGGAAAAAAATGACAAACTC
Source organism: Pimephales promelas (assembly GCF_988280905.1). NCBI lineage: Eukaryota > Metazoa > Chordata > Actinopteri > Cypriniformes > Leuciscidae > Pimephales > Pimephales promelas. The sequence continues at coordinate 26,901,657 of NC_142778.1, forward strand.
AAACACTGAAACGTAATGATATTAGTAATATTAAAGGGTTAGTTCAAGCCTATGAGACCTCCGTTCATCTTCGGAACACAGTTTAAGATATTTTAGATTTAGTCCGAGAGTTTTCTGTCCCTCCATTGAAAATGTACCTGGTATAGTATGTAGCGACAAATGACCATCTTGTCACTCAGAGGTGTTTGTAGGGATATCTGACGCGTGGCTCCTAAACAAACTCACTTCAGTCCAGTACTTCATTTACACAGTTTATTTTGGTTTCAGCTCAGATGCTCAAACAGCTTGCCATCACCAGTTATCATGTCCTCTCTTGATCTTAACACGGTCAAAAATTGTTTGCTTCCCATTACACCTGGCTTCTCTTACTCGTTGGTTACCTTTATACCAAATAAAACCCATACTCCACCCAGTGTTCACCAGTGGAAATACAACAGACATTAAATGAACATAATGGCTCTTACATAGTACTTGTCCAGAAAGGAAATAAAGACATCATCAAAGTAGTTCATGTGACATCACTGGGTTATTTAGAATGTTTTGAAGCATTTAAAATACACTTTGGTCCAAAAATAACAAAAACTACAACTTTATTTAGCATTGTATTCACTTCCGGTTCTGTTGTCAGTTCACGTTCACGAGTCCGCTGTGACGCTACTGACATAAGACAGGGGGACAACAAGTTTGGACCTCCATGTAGCCCCCAAATGTGGAGTGTGAAATATTTTTTTTACAGAGTCACGCATTGAGGGTGACAGTCATTCATTTCGGTCTTTTGTCACGCACTCCTGCCACACATTGTATTTCTCATGTTATGTTATGAAGGAATTTTCTGTGTTGATTCATAGGGATCATATTCATATTTTGAATTGTGTTGTGTTTTAGGGTTAAACTTTAGGGGGAACTTAACAGATAATGTTGTGGCATAAAATTCCACCAGTTAAAATCCAGTGAATTATTCATTTCTAACATTAATGATTATATTAGACTTTGCAGATTCACAACTACAGTAAATATGAGATTGCTTATACATTATGTATGCATCACTTTGCGATTTGATTATGATTAAAACTCCAGGCCATCAAATTTTTTGTTCTTTTGTTTGTAGCCTCAGAAATTGGGTTCCAGAAGCCCTTCAGCCTGACACAACTGTTGAAGGTAACAAATGACAGCCCTCTCGTGGACCAGCAGTCCATCTGTCTGTGTCAGAATAATTGAATTCTGTAAATATAATCAGAAAGCTCTGTTATGATAAACTTTGAATGATTGCTATCTCTGTAGTCTGTGTTATGGAGGGTATGACATATAATTCAGACAGATATAAAGATATGGGCCAGTTTTGTGCCAAAAATAGGCCAGTGTTCCTTCACAGTCCAAGTGCACACAGCACTATTTGTTCAGATTTAGTATGGGGTCATTTTATATGAAATTATGTTTATATCCAAGAAGATCTGCTATTGCACATTATACTATTGGTTCTTCAAATTTGATTGGATAAGAGGCCATCCAATATGCTGATATACAATCCAACAGCCTTGGAACTTTTACACGTTTTACATCTTTATGCCAATACAGTAAGTGGCAACATTTTATGAATCATTGGATCACTGAAACCAGTTCATTAAAACATGGAGTAATTTTAGATAGAAACATGTATGAGTGAGTCAGAGAATCATTGTGCTCGAGTCGAGTTCTTTTAAGTTGGATGGATTGCCTAGAAAAAGCCATTATGAAAGTCATTCCAACAATATTGTTCCTCTGTGATGTTGTCATTATAGTTGTGGTTTTTTGTACAGTACATTGCTGTTCTAATAGAATTAGAACAATTTTTAAAACTTTACAGTTATAGTTGTTCAAATTCATGTTAAATGTTCAAGTAAACTTTTATTGTTGATGCTATTTGATGCTATAAGAATGCTTCTGCAAACAAAATGATGAACGATATCAAATGACATCATGTCAGCCAATCAAGATTGGCATGTTTTCTAAATTGAAAAGAAGAGAACATATTTTTGTCAACATGTTTACAAGCTAAGCGTCTTATAGTCCATTGGAAAAAGTTGGAGACACCAAGTATAGGGAGATGGCTCAAGGAGATTGCAATCAATATGTCATTGGAAAAAATAACACATATCAAGAGCAGATATAGGGCTTTTGAAGATGCTTGGAAATCCTTTATGTGTTTCTTGGAAAAAGAAAACAATGGGGTTATATCTGATGGTATATTAGAAGATATGTAAGGGAAGTTTTGTTGGATGCGTGATGCGTCTTGTACTAGGAGGCCTTATTGTGTATCTGTATATTTTGTGTGTATGTGTGTGTGTGTGTGTGTGTGGGGGGGGGGGGGGGTCTGTATGTATTTGTTGGTGTGTATATATTGATTTGTTCCCTTTCTTTTCATTTGATTATCTGTATGTGAATAAGTGAATATTTATGTCAAGTTTGTTTTGTCATATTATATCATATTTGTTATGCAATCTAAAAAGCAAAAAAAAAAAAAATTGGCATGTTTTCACACGTGCTGCAGGCAGACGAGAAGCAGAAGCATTACCATAGTGTGCAGCATCTCATTCCTTTCTCATGGAACCAGGTTACAAATGTAAACTGAGATGGTTCACAAGTATTAAGACAGTAAAAGTGCAAGCTTTGGTTCACAGATCCATATAAATTCTGATTATAGTTATCATCCTTGAGTGAGTGGCCCTTATAAGTATGATATAGTTTGCAACAACGGTGCTTAAGCATATTCAGATTAATATAATAAAAGCTGAAGGCGGTAACAAATTTAGAAGAAACTATGATGTTTGTTTGTTTTTAACAGTGGCTAATTAGATCATTTGAATATCTGTCCATTTTCAGACAGATCCTGATTAATATTAATACTCCATCTGTGCTTTCACTTCATTTCATTAGTCATAGCTTCCAGCATCACATATAGCTTTTCTCTGATCCATTTTCTCAAACGATAAACTCTAGTGCTAATCATGCACCTGAACTATAATTAAGTTTACAGACTGATCAAATGGGTTTGCAGCCTGGCTATAAAAACAACTTAAAAAATAAAACGATTAATCAAAAAATTAATCATAATACCCTCTGCATCTTATCTTTGTTCAAAAAGAGCTTTGCTTAAAAGCCAGACATTAATTAGGGTTTACTCTAGGCTGGCTCAAAGCAAGTCCCAGCACTGATAATCCCAGCTGATGTATCTGAGCTAGATAGCTCATTGATTGAGAAGCCTAGCTTTTGTACATGGGAACACAATCGACCAGACTACCACAGCTTCATAGCATTTAGTTGGTGAGGACAGACCAACAACAAAGGCACAATTGATGTTCTGTAGAGCTTCTGAGACAGTGGTCTTTAATTAGCCTACATTGAAAAGCAGTGAGAGTGTGCACGAAAATCTTGAGTGATCTATTTCTTTTCACTAGATCCATCGCTTTACTATATGGCACGTTAAGTAAAATCCACAGGATTTATTTTTCATTGTTTTTTTAAGCGTATGATGCATGAGTGTCATCTAAAACAGACCTCAGATGTAAGCCCCTCTCAACATGTGATCAGTTCCCAGCAGAGCTGCAGTGGCTCAGGGCTCATCCAACATCACAGTGCCTTAGTTTTTTTTTCCCCCCTACAAACCCAGTTAAAACCAGATGCACATCAAATGAACTAAATCCCCTATACGCAAGTGGTGTGGTGTCTCTTTGCGCTCAGTTGTGTGCTCCATTCTCACAGGCAACTGTTTCCAGAGCATATGCTGTTTTAGGGGCACAGGAGCATATGGCACATTTAATTAGTGAAAGCTCGTTTAATTTTCCGACACACCTTGGTCTGTGGGACACAGTTTATTGTGCTCTGGTCCTTTTGTGCCTGATAACACAGTTTCACTGGGGTTTCCAGATTAGTGAGCCTGTTTTATCCTCGCCATATTGCATTAATTAGAGCCACCTGAGCTAGTTTCACACTTTTTAGGTCTATTTAGGTCTTGGTGTGACACCAAGGGGTCAAGGTTTGGATGGTTAGCATCGTCCAGTTTAATCTCTGCTGCTAACTGTTATTGCAAGCAACACATAAATCACAGATATTTCAGTATATTACAGTTGATTTACCAGTGCTTTATTTTTTTTTTTTTTGAGGGGCTCTTAAAAGTGTGAAATAGACTGTTATTTTTCTTTGCCTTATAGTCACTGATGAAGGGAACATGTGGTGCCACCAGTCAGCGCTGCCATTACATAATTTATCTTTGGAGTCATTAATCACAATATATTGGTACCACCATTATGGTAATCAGATGACATTAGAGATTAGCATATATTGGTATTGTTCGATATTGAATATGAAATTATAAAATTCTAAAAAGTTTTTATCACATATATAATGTACAATATGATTGTGATGAAGAGACCTCGAAGTTGTCTTCCTTTCACTGTATGCTTACTGTTCTTATGCATTTAATAATAATTACGTGGGGTTTGCTGGTTTATATTTCCAGCTTTAGTTGAGTGGGCATGGCCTTAAAGAAAGTGGGAACCTGTAGGGCAGCACTCAATGTAGCTAATTATAGAGATAGTTCACTTTGAAATTAATTTTTGGTATGTTTTAGCTTACCTCAAGGGCATCCAAGATGTAGGCGTCTTTGTTTCCGCAGTAGTTTCAATTTTTTATATTTTTAGGTCAAACCATTCTTGTCTGTAAGTCATATAATGGAGGTCTAAGGTCAGTCCAAATTAAACATGAGTCCAAGTGATCTGAGGGCGCGGCCGCTTTGTGACTGTGGTAACAAGAGGTAAAAACGATATAAATACTGTTTGTTTGTTCACACAAACTGCTCGTTTCTTTTCTTAGGCCATCAACGCATACTTACATTTACGAGTCATTAAATCATGTTTAATTTGGACTTCTCTGTGCATGCTCTTTGAGGTGGTGACCATATACCTCCATTATATGACTGACAGACAAGAACGGTTTGACCTAAAAATATCAAAAATGAAAATACTCCTACATCACCTACATCTTGGATTTCCTTGAGGTAATCTAAAACATACCAAAAATTAATTTCAAAGTGAACTATCCCTTTAATGGAAATGTTTTTGCAAATGAATGTTTTGGTTGTATCGGTCCTTTTTATCGTATTTTCTGATTTTTAAACCAAATCTTATTTTAATCACCTTATGTGTTTATTTATTTATCACAGTTAAAGAAAACTTGCTGCCTCCATTTTGTGAGCTCAATCAAGTCATTTCAACTTAAATACATTAAAAATGAGTTGAATTTCCTATATATCTTAACAAATAAAGTTTAAAATGGCTTAACTTTGATGAGTTGAAGTAGTGTAAAAACACATGTTGTCATGATTTATTGATCTTGTCATTTTTTTTCCATGCATAAAAAATATGTTCCAATTGGGTAAGATGTCCATAAGATGGCTGTCACTACCAAGGGACTAATGGACAGATTGTGGTTTTAGAGTAAATTTTAAACAAGGTTATTGTAGCGCTGCTTGAGTGCAGTGAAACTCTTGCCTTAAGAGGGTAGTTGGTATTTTTAGTAGTCTACCTATACGTTTTTAGACCCTTTTTATTATTAACCTTTGCTAGCAGTGAATGAAAGAATCTCTAATTGGCTGATAACTGATGTGGTACGCTATCTAGCCAGTCTATGTATTTGTATTTGTCTAATCTAGATGTATTTTACACAATCACTCCTACTTTTGATTTTAAAAATGTATTTATACAAAAGAGTATTGCTTAATGTGAAATAGACCGCACCGAGATCACAGTGTAGTGAAGAAAAAAAGTCGTTTTTTGGATAATTAAAGAAACAACATACTCTCTTTGAAATCTGAGCCTGGCTGTCATACTTTAATCTTCAACTGAACCACATACGGTACAAACACATTTATTATGCTTCCACATTACCCGATAGTGCCATGAGATTGACATTCTATCGGCTTTTTCATATAGGGCATATTTGTCCAGTAGGTTACTGACAAGAAAGAATATAATGGGGAAGGGAAGTTTATTGACTCAAGCACATACATGACAGAATGCATGCGTCTATGAAAGGGGTCTTGAAAACAGAGCTTGTTAACTGTAATGGTGATGATTAAATGCTCCTGTCTCATTCTGACAATGTGATTTAGGAAAAATCAATAGAAATATATGGTAAACGAAACATAACACAACTGCAGACTTCCTCACAAGCTTTTATGTAATCAATTTGCACATGATGCAGTTTTGTTACTCTTAAAAGCCCCTTTGTACCCCTTTTAACCTTCTTGCATCTGGGAAAATTTGTCATAGTCCTCTGTTGTTGCTCAGGTCCCTTGTGGCTATGACAACAATCTAGTTATTATCTAGTCACTTCTAACCAAAAAGAGACTGATGATTTGCGTATGAAAGCATAGTGGCCATTGAATGCACAGAATATGATTGTGAAGAATGTTAGAACTGCAGAATATGCTTTTTACATTCAGTGCTCCTGCACATGTTTCATTGTTTAAAATCAATGGGAATTTTAATTGTTCAATACAAGGAAACAAAGAATAAATTGAAAAATTGAATAAAGCAATGCTGACTAAAATTCTAGTGAAGGCAGAAAATACATTTCGTCTGAAAAAGTACGATTGTTGATATGTATTATTCATTGTGCTTCAACAGCATATTTGAGGGAAAGTACAATCCTAATCAATACCCCAAATCAATAGTCTTAGTCAGTATTAATGGGTGTGAAATTCTGCGACCTTTTTGAAAAGGTCTTACCTGAATTACAGTTGTTTTATATATATTCATTGATTATTAAAACAAAGTTTTGCAATAATAAACTGAAAACATTGAATGAAAGATAAAAGACTATTATAACTACAATGTCTTTTGATTCAACTGTGTATAGTGTGACAAGCAACTGACAAACTTGCTTTCGCCCCATTGGATTCTCCACATCTGAACACAGCTTCATTATGGGAATGTGGGTCAGGCATTTGGTGAACTAAAGATCCAAGCCTCCATCAGATTCCTAACACACCAGAATGTGTTTTTGATCCACCTTATTCTGCTCTAAACAATGCGCGTTGCCATGACGACGACTCTGGTTGCCAACCGTTTTGAATCTGGTCTATATATTTTTGCTGTGTGTTTCAGATTGTATAATCCCCACATCGCTAAACTAAATCGAAAAAACATTCATCAAATGTGATCGGATCACGTTTTTTTTTTTTATTATTATTAAATCACAGATAAAAACAAAATGAACTTCGCTTTCAGACCGCTTTCAGAGTCGCTTTCAGAACGGTCATGTCTGTAATGGAGAACTGTCACGTCCGTAACATTGTTTTTTTTCTTATAAATGCGAACACGAAAAATTAAATTAAAATAATATTTTATGTTCTGTGGAGGCCGACCCTTCTTCATCCGGTTAGTAGCTATTACTTTTGTTTTGCGCAGTGTAATTCATAGCATTACTAAAAAATATTTTGCACCTAAAAGTTAAAGATTTGTTGTGTGATGTGTATTTCGCTCATAATAAATATGAAACGCATGTGTAGACTGATATTTTTCTAATGTCTGGACTAGAGTGCTAGCATTCTATGTAAACAAATACTTCAACTGGAAGTAGAAACCCGTTTAGTCAGTTGAACCCGCTAAAAATAATGGGAAATAAAACGGGCGCAGAAAAAGGTGGATAGTTAAGGGAGACCTGCTATAGATAAAGTAAAGTATGCTTTATGAACACTTTTATTCAGCAAAGGCACATTAAATTGATAAAAAGTGACAGTAAAGACATTTACAATGTTACAAAAGATTCAGCTGTTATTTTAAACTTTCTATTCATGCAAGAGTCCTGAAAAAATCGTGGTTTCCCCAAAAATATTAAGCAGCACAACTGTTTTTTTAATTGATAACATTGATAATAATAAGAAATGTTTTTGGAGCACAAACTTATCATATTAGAATGATTTCTGAAGGATCATGTGGGAGGGATGGATGTGGGAAGGATCATCTCCTCTCCATCTCTTGCTCATAGCAGACTAATGGTTTTAGGGGAGTGGTTAAGTGTGTCTCAACCCAAGCCATCAAACCTACCTCATCAGAAAAAGACACCATTCCAGACCAGATTTTGATTAAAGATTACCATGGTAAAACATTTTTTATATATATTTACTTGCACGGATTAATTGTTCACCACAAGACTAGTGCAACACATTCTCACCCCAAGGCGTCACCTTTGACCATGCTTCAATATTTGACGTTTTAGGCGCCCTTTAACGTCACTTACATGACGCGATCCTACGGCGTCATCTAACTGACGCTAAAGGAAAGCGTCAGTTAGAGGACGCGGTTAGGTTTAGGTATGGGGTGGGGGTAGGGTACACGCGATCCTAGGGCGTCATCTAACTGACGCTAAAGGGCGCCTAAAGCGTCAGATATTGAAGCATGGTCAAATGCTTCTCAAGGCGTCAGTTAGGTGACGCCTTGGGAGTGAGAATGGGCTGACTAGTAATATGTGTGACTTTGTTTTCTCACAATTTCAAGTTCTAAAGTCAGAATTCTGGGATGTAAAATTTTTATTCAGTGGCAGAAGCAAGCTTCCATAGAAAAATTATTTTAACTTGTAATAACATTTTAAAAATTACTATTTTAAAAAATAAATAAACTGTCCACACACTTGAATCCTTTCAGCAAAATTAATAGCCAAGGTTTCAGTCACAAAACATCTTCAGGGCTTACAAAAACTCAATGTCACATTCCATTTAACTGTGTTCAAACACATCAGTGATAACCCACACCTGCAGAAGCCAGGTAGGACCAGTTGTAGTCCAAAAAAAAAAGATTACTATTTTACATTATTTTCGGTCAAATTAATGTAGCAATTGGTAAGTATAAGAGATTTCATTTAAAAACATTAAACCAACCCCAAACCTTTGAACAGTTGTGTGCTTTTTTTTTTTTCAAATTTATGTGAAATAGTCTGTACTTTTGGACAGCCACAACTGATGAAAAATCCAAACGCCTATAATGCATTTTCTGCAATTTGTCTGCTGTTTTCTTCATTCTTCACAGAGTCTGTCACAGCATTATGCAAATGGTTACTCCAACATGTAATTGTGGTATATTCTTTTTCAGAAAAAAAAAAAACCTGCTCTAAAATCTCCTGTAAAAGCGAAAAGAACTGTGGTTGGTCACTTGAAGTCACAACATGAAACCACAATTATCCCTGCCATTCTGTTAACCATTCAAATTTAATTAATATCTATTAACATTGTCTGTTTAATTGTCACTTTCTATCATTTGAATGATTAAGGATTACACTAGACTAGGGCCATTAAACAGTTGGCAAAATTTGCACATCTGCGCAGTCACTTCTGGCTCATCAAGCCTTAGGTAGGTTTAATGAATGGCTCTCTACACTAACAAGTCTGTCATTCATGTCAGTCTCTAACTGCCTTTCTCTTGTCCTCTCCTGTGCTTTAGGAGAGCCCCACTGTTGCTCCAAATTAAGACAGTAGAGCTGCATGGTTACCCGCCGTTCACAACCCTCTCTGACTTATCCTGATTTCCACTTCCAGACTGATGGGGGGAAGGAGAAATGAAATAGTGAAAGCTTTGACATTGGCATTTATTTAAAGAAAACTGCTCTTCTATAAGCCACTGTAAAGATTTTTTTTTACATGCTGTCCAAGAATAAACATTAATCCAATCCAATCCAATCTGGATTAAATCGGACTGATTCAGTGTTGACTCACTGACTCAATGAGCAGATCACAACTATTAATAACTATAATAAGTGAATAGATAGAAATGAAATGTCTGTTTCTCAAACAGAGCAATCGGGTTTCTAAAAAGCTGTAATAGCTGCACCAATGGTGTGAAGACCCTCTTGGAATTTCTCTGTGTATATACAGTATATATATATCATTTATGGGGTCTCCTTTTTGACATTTGAGACATTTGAACATGGCAGACCCAATCTTCATTTATCTTTCAGTATATTGATGATATCATTATTTGAAGATGCTGGTTGCAGAATTGATGTTTGTGCTGTTTTTGAAAAAGTGAGACCTTTAAGCAGGATTACATTGATATTGTAGTTTTTTCTGTTAATATTTTGAAGTAGATTTTATTTTTATATTTTCTGTTTTCATATTAATTTTAGTTAACGTTTTAGTCATTTTTGGTTTTAGTTTTAGGACCTCAAATTAAACTAAACATAAATGAGAAATGTTGCCTTGTTTAGGCTTTTTTATATTAGATTTTCTTTCAGTTGATGTTTATTTTATAATAAAAATGTTCATGTAAGGTTTTTGTTTTAGTTAACACTAATAACCCTGTCTCAAAGTTTTTGGCATTTACTAATGTACATGCAGAGATGTTTTCAAAAAGGTCTGGCAGCGTTTTTCTTTTCCTTCATAGTGATGACCCCTTACAAAATCATATTACACCCCAGTAAATCCATTAGTGGTAAGAGAATTTCCTTTTGAGAGCTCTACAGAAAAATAGGGGTTCGTGGTTCAATAGAGGTTCGCAGGCCCAGCTAGTTCTCAAGGATGCTGCTTTTCAAAGCACCTTTCATCTCTTATGAGTTAATGTAAAATGACAACAACAACAACAAAAAAAAAAACATTGCAAGATTGCTAAAAGCCACATGGGAGCTGATGGATGCTCATAAGAGCATTTAGATAGAATATGTCTAAGATACAGCATACACTAAATGACTTGTGTACGGTAGCTTAGCAAACCACTTTAGCAATATAGATATCAGTAAAGTACACTTGTGACCAGGTTAATCCTGTTCTTCAAATAATTAGCAAATGGCTCTCTGCAGCCTTAGGTACAGCTTGCCCTTTATAAAGCTTTCTTAGTCACAGAGCTGATGTGGAGGACTGATCAGATGTATAAACCTCAGGACATCCAGCCTGGGCTTGCCTCTATCACTCAACACAAACATATAAGAAGTATTTAATGAGAGAAAGGGTCAAAGTTGAGTAAGAGAAGCCCAAGGAACAAGCTGACCATAGCATGACATTGTAGATTAAAATTCTGGCAAGACAATTTTCAAATGATTAGGACTTTGATTTATAGGTCAAAGGGTGTTGTAGAAGTGTGTCTCTTTGACTAAAGCCACTTTTTGGGGGGGAATACAAATAAACATAAACAATGGATTTGCATGGATCCCAAATGAATTCTGTCATTTAAAAAAATGTTGTAAACAAAATGTCTGGCTTTGTTTTGCCAATGTTAATTTCTAGCTAGCATTTTGTGTATACTAAATATACACAATTACAGCTGTAATCGATGCAATGAACAAATCAAACTCAATCAAGCTCAACACAACACGTTTTAATTGGTTTCTCCAAATTGAACTGAAAATGCAACTTTTAATGTCTTCTGCAGTCTCAAAATTATTCAACCCCTGAATAAAATCCCTAACAGCAGCACAAATCTGCAAAACAGGTGTTGTCTCAAGCACACCTGATGCAACTAATCAAGGGCTTCATTTGCACCTAACACATGAAATATCTTAACTGGCTAGGTTTGTTGAGTGTCATGTTTTTTGACTGAAAATTAGAAACATAGCAAAGTCAACAGAGTGGTTCAAAAAGTTAAGAGAAGATATCATTGCCTTTCACAAACAAGAAAAAGAATACAAAATATAGCAAAAGCACTAAATGTTAATAATGTCAAAATCTAAAAAAGAGAGAAAATTCGGCATTGTTTTGTTAAAAATCTATACAAAATGACCAATTCAACCCAAGCTAGGGCTGTTTTATCACAACAATCTTGTATAAATTTAACTTACAATGTATCAAATGAAGAACTCACTCTCAGGCCCGTTCTGTCCTTACATCCTTGCTAAAATAATTATAATGCAAAAATAATAATTCCGCCCCTCCCTCACTTCCGGTTCTGGGGTTCTGAAATTGGTGGTGCTGCTGCGGGTCTGCAGCTGGATATATCTCACTTTAATCAGGCACGTGTGCACAGCTCAAAGTTATGCTATAAAGTGGTAGCTGTATAAAGCAACACAACTAGTGGCACTGACAACCACAGTAGGTAGTCTACAGGCATAATGACAATATGATATTAATAAATACCACTTACCATTTATAAGTTATATGGACTTCGTCGACGACGATGCCTAGCAGGTTGGTACTCCGTGGCTAACATGTCTTGCCACTTTGCGCTCATCCAGGCCTCGGGACTGCCAAACAGAAGAGATTTTCTGGACACAGCTAAGCGGCAGATATTCCAAAGTTGACCGCCTCCTGTACCCGTCGTCCTCACTTAGGGCGATTAATGGCAAGACAACAATAACGACTGGGGTCTCGCGAAGTTTAACACCAAAAGCAGCTCTTTTTTATAAATAAACTTGCATTCTAAACTACTTAAAACAATATCTAAGGCTGCATCAAAAGGTAGCTTCGCGTCTGCTGCCATGAGAATGAGGAGTCACGTGCCGATTTGGGCGGGGTCTGAGCCGGTTGGCCATGATGGTAGGAGACGCTTTTGGTTACCGGCGGCAACGCCTTTAGAACCCTAGAAGCCCACAGAGACGACTAAACATTACAGAACTCTTTAATTTTCGCGCATTTATTATTTTGGCAGGACAGAGATGGATCTAAGAATGCGAGAAAAAAGGATGAAAGTAAAGCAATGCAAAAAGATAAGGTGAAAGAAAAGGGACCTTACAGGAACAAACTCACACAAAGTGCAAAACAGCTGTATTTGGAGAAGCAGCTTCAAGATATTTGTTCTTTTGCACTAATAACAGTATTATTATTTTATTACTTATGTTGTCCATGAAACTTATGTTGTCCAAATATACATATATTTCAGTTCTCAATAAATATTGTTAAGCCACATCAAGTTGTTTCAAACATTTATTTCAAAGAAATAAAAAAGTAATGAACAAGGCACTCAAAGAACACTTTTGCATATGTTCGTTAAGGCACAGCAAACAGTGAAAATATGTATACTAAAGGCATCAGCCAACCATGCAATCCGGCGTCTCCTCGTCAGGTCAGAGACACTCCCTGATGCTGTGTCCATTTCGGTAACCTAAAAAACTGTATTCCATTGTTCCTATGTTTTCCATATGTCTCGTGTGAGTTACTGGATGAGTTTTTTAATGCAGCAGTAACTTCCAGGCATGGTAAAACTGTGCAGAATTGCGAGAAACTCTCTACTACCAAGCCAAAAACACACGTAAACAATACTGTTTTGCCGTGGGAATCGGAATCCTTATCCTACCACCAAGATGGCGGAGAGGGGAGGGGCTCTGTACTGCGGTGTGTGTGTGTTCGGTGTGTTGGATAGATGTCGTCATCGTCTTGCTGCTCCCTCCCCGTTCTGTGATTGGTTCCCTAAATGAGGCGAAAATCTGGCCTTTCAGCGTGAATAAAATCGTGCTGCGGTAGGCAGTATGGTGAAACCCAGACTAGTATGCATGGACATTTGCAAAAATATTAAATAAATAAATAAATAAAATACAACAATGCATGAAGGCACAGCTTCTTATTTAGCAGATATGAGAGACTTTAAATTAGCGTCAATTTAGGTTACCCAGGTGAGCTATTTGATATTCGGAGTTGTCATGGCAACAGTGAAACATCTGACTGCCGAAGGCTGTAACTGACCAATTAGAATCAAGTACTAGAGAGTCACGTAATGAATATATTATGTGTTAAATAAAGGCCCATATGAGAGAATTATCTTCGAATTACAAAAAATTAGGGCTTTCTCATGTATTGCAATAAAGGACCTACTACAGAAGAAAAGTTCTGTAGGGTGTAGACACTTAAAGTATTTTGTCAGGCGCATGGGACAATTTTATGAATTTTGTTGATATTTTTATTCTAATGAATTAAACATCTCATACACATACTTTATCACTAGAAAAAACTGTTAAACTTGAAATAATTATGCAATAATTTGAGGCATTTCTCCTTATATAGCCTAGAACCTCTTTAACATAAAGAGCTCTTTAAAACAAGAACCTTTGTCACGTCGACTCTTTTGGGTTTTGGTTCAGCGAGTTTTTACAGGATGTGTTTTATTTTGTAATTCTCACAGTCATGTTTTCTGTTTGTCATGTGTTTGCCATAATGTGATCATATCTTCTCCTGATCATGTGTCACTTTCTGATTGGTTCATTGTTTGATTGTTGAGGTGTTCCTTGTTGTCAATTGTCTTTGTGTATTTAAGCCTTCATGTTTGCCATGCTTTGTTTGTCATGTATTAAATGTTGTTCCATGATTATGGTCTCGATACTCAAGTTTCTAGCTCATGTTTATTTTGTGTTACTTACTGTGGATTAACTCATGGTTTATGTTTCACACTTTTTGGATTATCACCATTATAATAAACTGGGTCCTCTACATCATTTTTTTTTTCTGCTTCCATGTCAGTATACAGAACGCCATTGAATCTTTTTTTTTTTTTTCTAAGAGTGTAAAACAGACTTGAAAGTAAATTTTGTTTGACAGGACTTCCTCGGGGTCGGTGTCTATGTGATCATTGCCGAGGACAGTCAAAGTCACATTTACAGCTATTTACAGTTGTTACCAGAGGATGTTTCTTTAGACAAAGACATTTATCTTTTCTAAAGACAAATGTGTGGATTGCATGGGCAAAAGTGACCTTAGTTTTTCACAATAACATTGCAATTGGTTCATTTGCACAGATCCCCTACAGTTGCACTGCCATATTATTATTAGTTAATTATTAGAAGTCAAGAACAAACAAGGTAGCAACGTAAAATTGATAATATGTTTTCTTTGGGGCGTTAAAGATATTTAACCGACAGTCATGCTCAGAAATGAAAACATGATATGTATTTTCATGATCAAAGCCAAGCAAACTCTTTGATTGTTCCTTGCACTGTTCGTCGAAAACAGAAAGGATAAAAAAAAAGGAATCGATTCCCTGCTGCTTGTTGTTCTAGGCTACTTAAATCATAGAGCAAACATGCAAATAAATTATGCTTTCCCTAATTTCCTGTTTAGTGTTTTGCTCGCCCACTGTAATTGATCTTTCAGAAGTCCTTGTGCTGAGCCTGAAGACTGTGATGCAAAAAGGGTGGAATGGGTGGATGTGTATGTCAACATGACTTTCTTACTGAAAGAAAGAAAATGCATTCGAACTGAAAATGAAAATGCCAACACATTCTCAACCTGTGGCATCATATAGGTGATGCCATATGACATTTCGTCAAAATACTATGCACCGTTATACTAGGCACCCTTTAGCGTCAATATAACACGCACTGTTATGGGTAGGTTTAGGTCTGGGGTACTGGGTCTGCGTCTCATATTGACGCTAAAGGATGCCAGTCACCTATACAGTATGACGCCTTGAGTTCTGTGTTATATTGACGCTAATGGGTGCCATGTGCATAGTATTTCGACGAAATGTCATGGAGTCACCTATACGACGACAAATCCCAAGGCATCATATACTATTACTGACGCTTTTGACATTTCGTCTACATCCAACGCACATGGCACCCTTTAGCGTCAATATGAAACGTAGATATCAGTGATGCGCGGGTCAATGTATAAACAACCCGCAACCGACCGACGTTTTCAACGACCCGCCCGCAAAAAAGTAAAAAAATATTGTACCCGACCCGCTTCCTGACCACATTTTTTAAAAGTAGTAAATGCTCATCGGAGCGTTATTGGGCCATAGACGTGTAACAACACAGCATCGCAAGAAGACGTAGGCCTACACATAACAAAGCCAGCACTTTGGTCATCATCTTTCATTATTTCAGCAAATGTCTCCCACACTTTTACTCTTTCTATTTGTGTATTTGCGGAGCTTCCACTCCCCAGTCTTCACCTTTTCTCTTGCCGCCTCCATTTCTCTGCAGAGTGACTATAGTGATCATAGACATGGCCGGTTCGTGAACAAATCGTTCTTTTGAACCGGCTCTTTTTAGTGAACCGGTCGAACCAGTACACTAATCGAACTGAATCGTTCGAAACAGTTCGCGTCTTGCGTCAGTGTGGATCCACAAGTTACTAAAGTTACTCACTTTCAGACATGCCTGACAGTCCCTCCGTATCGAAATAAATCAATATCCTGAATTATATTTAACTCCAGTAACTCCAACAGTTCACTGAACCGAGACATGTTGGTGCCACTGTTGAGAGAAGTGATGAGCACGAGCAGCTTATACTATACCGAAAGCACAGGGACAGCGGTTCTCGAATCATAGAACCGAGAACTGTTTAGACTGAGCTTGTGTGCTATCTTCGTGCCAGTTATTCAGCCAATAATGTGTAGGGCTGTATATTTCATCAAAAATTGTGTCTAGTACTATATTAATACAAATGTTTAATTGCCATCTTTTTTCAAACGACCCGACCGACCGCGACCCGAATATCATTAAAAACATTTTTGGATGACCCGTAACTGCGGGTAACCGCGGGTGACCACAGGCACCCGCTCATTTCGGATCAACCCGCACATCACTGGTAGATATATATGGGCCAGAAGGCGCCTCCTAGTGGTCCAACCGTAAACCTACCCCAGAACTAAACCTACCATACCCGAACAAAGCTCTATGCGTGTTATATTGATGCTAAAGGGTGCCATATGCGTTGGATTTAGACGAAATTTCAAAAGTGTCACTATATAGCCCCTTTCACACAGTGCGTTGATCCCGGGAAATTGCCAGAACGCCATCTGTGTGAACGCAAACACGACCTGGGATTGACACCGGCATCAATGCCGGGTTGGGGACCTAGTAACATTGCAGAACGCAGGTGAACAAAAGCCAGGACCAATGCCGTAAAGGGTGTCATAGTGATGGCGCTCGTGCCATCGCGCGACTCTGTTGCACTTAGAAGAGAGTTTGTGTTCGTCATCAACAAAGAAAGGACGAACAAATACCTGCAAACTGGAACGAAGCAGAGACCAGGAGCTCCTCGCTATCTGCACTGAAACTGAGATCGTTCACCAGCTTTGTGGAACGGTATGCACGTGTACATGTTTTCGACGCGTACATTATACATCTCATCTTGACGTCATGTGCCTTTCCGGGATCTTTACGGGTTGTGTGTGAACGCACTCACAGATCAAATCACTGTCAGTGTGAATGAACCGAAATCAAACAATCTCGGGACAAATGCTGGGTCACATTATCTGTGTATTTTCCGGAATCTCTGTGTGAAAGGGGTTTAACTGTACGTTCACACCGCCGCCGACTTGAGCTTCCAAAGCGGCCGAAAGTCATTCATTTTCAATGGAAGCTGGCTTCTCTCAGCTGCAAGGAGCGTTAAATTCCTCGGCTTCGCGTTTTGGGCGTTTTGAGCGTCAATCTGAAAGTTGAAAGAAGCTCAACTTTATGGTAATGAGCTATGACGCTGTTCAGCGGCAAGCAGCGGCAAACAGCAGCAACCAATCGGAATAAAGACGTCCTTCACTCTAGCTGATTCCGGAGAAACATACGATGTGAACTTTCGTTCCTACCTAAACATTAGTTCTGAGAAAATGGAGGAGAAGCTGAAAATCTCAGAGTCCGACGTCTTCTCCGCAAATACAGTAAAGCAGCACCAAACAAAACAACTTCACGATTTTCCATAATGATCCAGTGATAAACATTTGAGAATGAGCGCAACTTTTATTGAATTACGAACGCTCGCTAATAATAATAATAATAATAATAATAGTTAATTATTATTTTTCCCCGACCAAATGTGACCAAAGCGGTTATAAAAATGCTGTCATTATAAATGTTTTCTTCAATGTATTGCTTGTTTTCTCGTTTTATTACATTTCATGTTGTGACACTTCTCTTCTCCCTGCAACGTCAGAGCTTTCAAAGCGTCCAAAGCGTCAACGAGCTTCCCCGTGCTATTTGACAAGCGTCCTTGACAAAGCGGCCAGAGCTTCTTTGACGCTCAAGTCAGCGGCGGTGTGAACGTACAGTAACGCCTATATGAGAACGTCTATTGCTGAAAAATGTAAACATTTTGTCAATTATAGCATGCTTTGAATGTGTTATGTTGTTGGTTTGCTTATATCTCAACTCATGTTATTTTGGATCAAAGGCTTTTATCTAAAAAAGGATTTGATTAAAAACCTTTTAAAGCCTAAAGGATTTAAAGTTTCATTCCATCTGTCAAGTGTGACAAAAGGAAGAAAGCAAGCTTGTATTCATTAAGACATGGGCATTAAAGCTGAAGAATAAAGTGAAACGGCAGAGATGAATAATGCAGAGGTTTGTATAAGCATGTGCTTCATTCTAATTTTGTTTGTCAGGACTACTGAAGAACAAGTTGTCCTCCTCATAATGCTTCTTTAAACCTTTAAAGAAGCATCTGAGTGTTGTGAGCAATGTCCAACACTGTTCGCCTCAAGCCCTGGTTATGAATCCGATCCTTTGTTTATGCTTGTAGGTTTCCCTGAGGAAACTCCGCTGAGTGTAAAATTGTTCCATTCTCTTTTCTTTTCTAAATCAAAAACCCCTCTGAAACTTTTAACAATTAAAAAATTAAAATAACAATTAAAATAAAAGTTTTTGTAATTTAAATAAAGCTGAAATAAATTATAAATATTAGATGAAAAAATGTAAGCTAAATCAAAGCGCTTAATGAATGACTTACTTGAAAATACAAAAATAAAAACTAATTCAAACTATGAATACAAGCTAAAATTATATATAATTCTGAACTAGCACTGTGAGGGGGGGGGGGGGGGAATAAAAGATTTTTTTTTCTAAAGTTTCCCTAACATTATTCTAACGTTATTTTAACGTTGCTCTAGCGTTATTCTAACGTAACATTCTCCTTATTTTATTTGAACACTATCATAACGTCACTTTACATTATTCTATCTAAATATCTAAAAACATACAGTATGTTGTCATAACTTATTGACCATATTATATTTTAGTGTAACGTTATTCTAAAGTTACTTTAACATTCCCCTAACGTTATTTTAATGCTATTCTAAAATTATTCTAAGGTTCCCCTAACGTTATTCTATTTATTTATTTACAGTCCAGGAAAGCACATACACCACCTCCATAAAACTCAAGCACTTATATATGGTCTGTGAAGTGTAAAGCCCCCTCAGCTCACACCGAGTAGCTGCTACAGGCCTCATTATTGATTTGCTGAAAGGCTGCCTGAATCATGGAGTGGATGTGGGGAAAGAGAGAATAAAAATCAGGATGTGAATGTTATTATTTCCCTCAAAACAGTGTCCACGCAAATTTATGCTTGCCAGCTCAGGCTCACGGCTCCTGCTCGGACGTGGCCCAAATTAAGAGTATAGCCACAAGGTCTTCTCATAATCAAAGGTCTGAGCGCATCGGATTTACTGTATATAAACATATCAGTACTGTGCTTCCCTTTAACCTTCATTGCCCTTGCTAGATAAATATGTCATCAATACTGACATGGCTAAATTCATTCAGACTAAGAATAAGCAAAAACATAGACTTTATAGCCTTCACTGGTATTCATAACTCAGTTGAGTGCCTCCTGCCATCCTAATATCAAAAGGCTGAAGTCAATGATTGGCCCCTGCAGTGTGAGTTTCACTGTCTACTTTTGATTTAAAGTGTTTACTGAAAGAGAAGCTCCAGGAGTGTGAGGAATGAATTTGTTCCAGGAGGTGACAGAGGGGGGGAAGACCCCTGTCGCCTCATTCCCTAAGCATTAGACACTGACATCCGGCATGACCTTGGGACTGGAACTTGATTGCAAGCGTTTGTTCACCGTTGACAGCCTTTACCGCCGCCTCTCCCTGTAAGGTACAGACACCCATATAAGGGAAAAATCACTTTTCCTGCACAAAAGACACATATTGCGCTCCAAAATGTTTTGTTTGATTCTTTTAACTGATTCGTTGGTTAACTTTTACTCTGACAAAAAAACTTTTAAGGGAAGGCCCGGAAGGTGTCTGTTGTTCATAGAAGTACACTTCATGCTCTAATGTATTCAGACCCCCTATGTTTAATTAACAGGTTTGACCATTTAAGCTACACCCATTACTAACAGGTTAGACAAACATTTTTAGTAAATTGGGGTCTTTTTTCCTCTAACATTACAATTGCCCTGTGCACAAAGTGCAGGTCCATAAAACAATAGTGTATTGAGTTTGGCGTGGAAGAACTTGACAATACCTGCACTTCAACTTATTGGATTCTGGTCCCACAGGTCCCCTTCCTTAGCGGCAGACCCTTTATCCAGTTACTTCACATCCAATTAGGCAAATGGGAAAAAAAGAGAAAGTAAAATACAGTACTTATTTAGATTGGATAACATTTAATGAAAACAAGATATGTACCTTAGCTTTATGTGTTATGGGGCCTGTGGGGGTCCAGAGGATTTAGAGGCTGTGGGAGTGGGACAATGGCATGGTCCATAATCTAGTCCTATTTGAATCCCACCAGACCAGACACATTTGTAATGAATTAGAATAGCAAGTTGCAACTGCAAGCCAAACCATGCAGATAAAAGCCCATTTACACCAAGAACAAAACTATCATGATTAAGGATAACTAGGGGTCAAACGTTATGTCTAGAGGGGATATGTGTTTTTACAGCTTGATTAAACAACACAATCTCACGAAAGTCTATCTATAACACACATTTTAATTTCGTGCCATTTACTGTATACACCAAAAACAGTTTTTGAGTGCATATAATACGCACTGTAAACCCCCTGGGTAGGATTAGGGTTGTGGTAGGGTTAGAGTGCGTGCCTATTTTTTTATATGTGTACATTTACTATTGCATCATCAGTTGATAATATTTTGTTGGTTCTCTCTTGTATAGCATGTGTTCATAATTTCTTTGTTTGACAGCTTTGCCAAAAATGTCTGCACAATAAACGTACTCAGTTACCTAATGTAATCGGTTCTCTATGGAAGAGGGAACGAGTATTGCGAAAGTTGCGCTACTGGGTAAATCTGAAGCCAAAAAAAAAAAATTATCCTTAATTTTGTAATTATTGTCAATGTCAACGCAGTGCGGCGGACAGCAGACCATAGCAGGTTTTATAAGCGTGCTCATTGGCTGTCCTGCAGCAACTACTGCAGCTTATCAGTGAGCCCTCGCATCTTGAGACAAAACAATGGTAATGACATATTTTAACTGACATCAGTTAATACAGCTCAAACATGCCTTTTTGTCTGGGACTTGGCTTAAAGGTGCCCTCTGGGATAAAAAATCAAATCATACACCATATTCCATACCAGATGGGGTCAGTATACCTCCAGAAAAATACCTCCGCTGCCGCGTGCACTCATGTCTTCAAACAACACGGCAGTAAGGGTAAAATCTTTCCGTGGCAGGGACAGCTGCCACCGAGACCTGTCACTCCACCCGTCACCACTAGTGGCAGCTGTCACTCGACCTGCCACCGCTATATGCGCCTCTCACCGAACCTGCCACCCCTATATATGCGCCTGTCACCCAACCTGCCACCGCTATATGCGCCTGTCACCCGACCTGCCACCGCTATATTCGCCTGTCACCCGACCTGCCACCGCTATATGCGCCTGTCTCTCGACCTGCCACCGCTATATTCGCCTGTCACCCGACCTGCCACCGCTATATGCGCCTGTCTCTCGACCTGCCACCGCTATATGCGCCTGTCTCTCGACCTGCCACCGCTATATGCGCCTGTCTCTCGACCTGCCACCGCTATATTCGCCTGTCACCCGACCTGCCACCGCTAACACGGGCGAGCGGGTCTGCCTCGCGCATATTAATCAGTAAAACTAATAGTAAAAGGTTGGAAGACCGCAGTTTCACGTGGATCATTTGGAGATTTTCAGAGATTAGAGACTAAATCAACAACATCTCAATACTAAATTATAAAGTCCGTCTTATAGACAAGCTGGTGCATTTCGACGATATGGGAAAATTAAAGCCCAGGCATTTTTAGTTTATGGTATTCGTTTTGTTCATGTTACATTTTTATCATTAGTTTGAATTAATTTGACAGACAGCAGCATTCCCTGATGTGGACCAAGCTAGCGTCTTTCAGAGCTGCCAACTCTCACAAATTCACCGTGAGACACACAACTTTTCACACACTCTCACGCCACATCCATTTTGTCAAGCACAGAAAAGGACACAGAGACCGATCTCAGCTCTCAGATTCTGTTAATTTTATTACGCAATTCAAACAATAAATGCAGTTTTGGCGCTTGTAAATGTTAGACGACAGATCCCTAGCGCACGTGAACCGATCATCTCTACTAGCTAATGGTAAAAGAACACGAACACTGTTGAAAGATATGTTACAACTTACCAAAATGTATTCCTCATCCATAATATCGACCAATCATTTTTTTAACTCATCCCTGAACTGAAATGTAGTAGTGGGCTGTATTTTCCACACGACTAACATCAGGTTCAAGTACACACAAGCCGCACGAGTTACTCGTCTACTGCAGTTTGACTGGTGGTTATGTTGCCCGCCCGCATACCGCCTCCCATGGCCGAAACTGGTATTACGACACCTGCCGGGCCGGGGCTAGAAATTTAACATGCTAATTTAGGTTTATATCTCGGCAGCAATAACTTGTCAGTTTTTTTATGACATCATTGCACTTATTTTTTCTCATTCTTTTAATGTGTGTAGCTCATTTTTTGGATGTTTTTACCTCAATTATCCCATATGGCACCTTTAATGTTTGCCTCTAATATTCATATTTTAACTTATTTCAGCTTAATTCTATCTAAAAAAATTTTTAATTGTTTTAGTAAAAAAAAAAAAAAACTTAAAATAACTGTCTTGAAATCAATTTCAACAATATTGGTTTCATGTCATCATTATAGATGAGGAGTGGACTCCGCTATTTTCTTAAGAAAATGTTAACTTTATGGTTATAGTCTTTGTTCTTAGTGTGAATTATACTATTGTCAAATCCAGCCACCTTCCCAGACCCGGAATCAAGTTGTGTGTCCTGGCATCAGGCCCGCACCTTCCACTAGAGTAAACAATCGCAAGCATCTGTGATACTTTTTTATTTTATTTTAAGTCCTTTCAATTCACATTACATTGAAATATTAAATGCCTCAAATCAAACAACAAAAACTAAATATATATTTGATAACTATCTATCTAAAAAGTGAAGTGAGATTACATTGAATACCATAAAGTTTACTGCATATCGACATAAAAAAAAAAAAAAGAAATCCTCAAATACACTGAACTTTTTTTCCTTTTCATAATCTTTGGTAAAGGTAAAACAAATACTTTATAGAAGAAAATACTGTATTATACTTTACCACCTCATGTGGTTCTTTGTTAGCCCATAAAAAAATATAACATTACAGAGCTAAAAGAGCAAACAGAACAAAGAAGCAAAAGGACAGTGAATAATAGAATGACACAGAAAAGAAAATAGAAAAGGTCACTGGGTTTTGGAATAGTCATCAAAACAGAGATGTTTCGATGTGAATTATCACACGTTTTCCAATAAAAAACAGTACTATGAGCATTCAGATTCATGATTTCTCTGTTTTTCAAGGGACACAAGATCGCAGGATTTGTGTGAGGACAGCATGGATCAACGTGGACCCCAGAGGCACAAAGTAAGTAATCTCACAAACACTCGATCAGATGGATGGACGCCACCATCAGCACCCCACAGTCAGTGATTTTCCCCCAACAGCACCTTGAGGGACACTTGATTGATCTTCAACTTCATTCCTACCTGCTTGCAGCAAATCAACTGTAAGGTGCGTTCTTTGAAACATGAGATGTTTTTGAATGTATGGTCACAGACACAAAGCATGTGCCTTTGTGTGTTCAGTAAAGCACAAACGGAACATTTAGAGGACCACGTATCAATCTCTGGTCAGAAATGTAGTACTTCATAGTTCAGAGATAAACAGTTTCACTCTCAATAAAACACACACTTAATGTCATATTCCAATTGAACACAAATACAAAAGTTCTTGCATTGAGCAGATGAAGGCCACCCAGCTCACGAATGACGTTTTGTTGGTCCGGTCAGGCAGACGGATATGGTCCAAATATGCTCGTAAGCGTGAACATGCAAGCATGAACTCCGCAATCAACTCACTCAGGAGTCAAAGAAGACACGATGCAGATACTTCTGACAAATGTACCCCAGAGCCATGTGATTCAATCAGACTTGTCCTTCTTCTTGCCTCCGCCAATGGGAACTTTGCTGGCGACGGCGCTCACGCCACCAGCCACAGCAGACACGCTGCCCTTCACAAGCCCCACCCCCATCCCTGGCACAGACGCAACTGAGGTAACAGCAGTTTTCGTGAGATCAAGGCCTTTCCCTCCAACCCAGACGACTCCACCCACTGTGGCCCCAACGGCCCCTTTCGTGACACTGAACAGACCACCAGCTACCCTAGAGAACATGCCAGGCTGGGGTTGGGGATGGTCTTTGTTGCTATCTACAGGAAATAAAAGGAAATGTTAACATTAAAAATAAATTTCATCAAAAAAGATAATGGAGCAGCGGTCTAGTCTGAAAAATTTAATAAAACAACTTTTTGTGCAGTGTCCTTGTTACATTAATTGTCATAATAACAGTAAATAATGCATAATTGCATGCAACTAAACCAAACCATAACCCTAACCCTATAGTAAATGCATGCTCTTAATTAATATTAGTCAGTACTTAAAAGATACAATTACACTCTAACAAAGACACCGTAAAATAAAGTGTAACCAAAATAAAATTATCATGTGAATCAATGATCTCAATTATCATGTGAATCATGTGAAACAATTCAATTACAAGTTAATATTACTTAATTTATGATAATTATGATATGATTTATGATGAACAATATGCATGATTTTACTTATTCATTCATGCATATGAAGTTATGAACAGTTTATCATTTAAAACACAGTTCTTTTGTGAAATATTTTGCTTGTGGCATCTTGCATTAAAATAAATGCCAGTTGATTTGAAAATTTTTCATCTAAAGCAATGCCAATCAAATATTAGCGTCTAAACAGTTTTTGGAGCAACATTTACATTTTATAACCCGATCTACTACCAAACACTGAAAAAAATAAAGTTGTAGAAACAATTTTCACTCAGAAACAACTAGTAAATTTCACTAAAAATACAAAGAAACAAAGTAAGAATTAATTTGATTTGAAATTGTGAAGAAGAAAAACTGATTTGTATTGTTGAAAAATGTTTCCTTCAATAATCTTCTACTACAGATCTACTACATACTGTATGAAATTTGAGACTAGAAAATACAGAGCAGTGTCAGTCTTTGATTGTGCAAGAGCACCACTATGTGGCAGATATGTTTATTATTCTCTAAAATGAAGATGTACGAAGGACAGATGTAAAATGATTCATTTAGCATGACTATGCTAAGATAAAAGCTTGGTTGTTGCAAGAAGGTATAACTGTGGCAAGTCACTCTGATATTAAAATGTCAGCATAACTTTCAGTACCTGTTGGAGAATCATCTTTCAAGTATGCAGGTAACTCATCCTGTTGCTGGTTTTTTTCACTCATTTTTGCTCTGCATTAAAAAAATACAAACAAGATGTAGCAGTTAGAATATGTGTCACTCATTTCCACAGAATATATTCGAATGTCTTCCAAGAATCTGGGTGGGACAGACACAGAAAGCTAGGTGAAAGGTTGGGAGTAAATGTGGGCTTCAACCCAACAAACATCAACATTGGACCAGGAGGACCAGTTTACTCAGTCAACAAAATGTAACAAGTAACACCCAGTTAACATTGCCGCAAACGTTGAGAACAGTACACAGGATTATTTTAAGACAAATAAAATTACTGCATATGGGAATTACCTTACCAAGGCTCATAAATGGCTTGAAGCAATAATAACAAATGTATGAATATTAAATTGAAATTGGAAATATATATTTTCATTAGTAGCTCAACCATATGAACACGAGTGAAATTAAGAAATCATAATTAAATATTAACATAGCAGCTGTGATTCAGAACTCCATTTTAATAATTTATTATTCTGAAATCAAAGCCTATATTGGGACATTTACTCAAGTCAGGACAATAAAGATAAAATTTGGCTCGTTGAACAGTATATTAATACGTGTACAGTTACACGTAAGCAATCATAGATTGAGTGGAAATGAGTGTTAGAATAGAACATCAGGATCTTGAAGCAACTTTATGACGTAATAACTGGAACAAGTAGGCCTCCTTAAAGTATCATGTATGTCATAAAAAGAATTTTAGTAAAGATGGTCAGACTCGTGTCACTGAATCTATTCTTTCAAATTTAAAAGAACAGGTTGAAAAATCTATTATTTTATGCCCTTGTCCAATTACATCATTACGTGGTCACTGACAGATACGATTCATTATTTTATGTTTTTGAGGTTCAGTCTGTTGCAGCCATGACTCATAAAAACAAAACAAAAAATTAGACTTATTCACGTTGACTAATAGCCTGATATTTAATGATTCATCCATGTTTTCATTTTTTTTTTACATTAAATTAAAGTATCCAGTGTAAAACTGTAATATCAAATCATAAATATATATCCAGTATAAATAAAACGCGTAACTCTAAAACCACTTGGAGAGATTCTTTCAGTTTCAAACGATTCAAAAGAATGATTCATTCGTGAATCGAACGGCGCTTTTCTGTTTGTGAATCTTCTGAACCGAATCTGACGTGGCGTTTATGAGAGAGGTATTTTCTCTCCCCGGGAATGAATAATAATAACCTGCACATAAACTCGTTGTATTTCACACTAGCATTAAGCTTTAGGTAGGAAACAACAAAATAAAGACTTTTAGGAAATTGGGTTTTTTAAACCCCTTTCGAAGAAAACATGTTAACCAGGGGAAGAAAATTATAGCTTTGAAGAAAATTACATGAAAACAGGGCGGCAGCTCGTTAAACGACAGTTACATGACATTAGGTTAGAGATACACACTACTAAACAATCCAGCCATTGTCTGTCGATAAAGCTTTTGTGAATCACATCAAATAACTAAAAGAAAATATCAACAACCCTGTATAACATGCAAGAGAAAAACTTTGCCAGGTGTAGTGTAGGCTACTTACTGTGTTAGAAGTTTGCTGCTGTAAACTTCTGCAGATCGATTTGGAAACTTCTGTCTCCACCCCTTGTTTGTTCCAAAGGAAAATATGGTGCTCCCTTTAGCAATTCAAAAAGTCACACGCTAAAATTACGATAGATCTGGGATCTGGCAAGACTTTTCTAATAAAGACCTATCTTTGAATAACGTGTACGTGGCGTCCTAGCTGTTTTTAACCACGTACCAGTGTGGACACATATAAGAGGAAGTGACGTTTCTTTCTAGTTCATACCCCTCTGGTGTGTGAAATGACTCCATGCTTTGCCTGTATGTAAAGTATGATGAACATTATGGGTTTATCTTTGCTCTGTCCACCTGACCAGATAATTGACATATGGATCAACTAACTTGTCTCTTTGAAACAACTTGTGAGAATGGACTGCAAAGAAAGAACTAAAAGTGAAAAGTGATTATATACTCACTTCATAATTAACTCTAGTAAAAGTCTGTAAAAAATAGGGCTCAATGTTCTGTTAAGAAACTTCCCTTGTTGATTTTTGTCCTATCAGAAAATGACCCGCTTTTCCAATTTTCCTCCTGATTTTTTTTTTGTTTTTTTTGTGAAGGTGAATCCGAAAGCATTAAATGATTGTCAGCAGCAGGGTTGTGTGCTATTCAGAATCAAATTAAGAATGCCTTTTAAATTCAAACATTAATTTGAACATGATGTACAGTACAATTGCAATTCCTTTTCTAGTTAAAATGGAATGAAATTCAAATTAATGTCACTGCTTTATGTGGTTTTAAAAAATGCATTCATTTTCAATTGCCTATATAAACAGGTTTACGTTTATCATTCACACAACATATGTGGTAGGCCTATTTCTGAAAAAAAAAAATTATGGAAAATTCTAAATATAGTCACAATATTTAACAATGAAACATCTGAATAATGACTCTTGGCAACAAACTGTCTGCTCATCCTTGATATCTGTTTTATGCTTCCAACATGGTGCTCTCAGCATTCTCTATTAATACGCTAATAGGCCTATTTCCAACCATCTGGTCCATGTCTTTATTTGTTAACTTTAATAAGTGGTAGAATATACATATATACCTACTCATTATCTGAAAATAAACCCCTTCAGAATGATACCGCTTTGTGACATGACTTATGGCCACATTACCACCTACATATTTTTCAATAATTCAAAAGTTAATCATCAATATCTTACTGATAAAATAATCAATGTTTGATTTCTCACTGGTATATTTTATGTAGTTTATATACATTAATTGGGACCAAGCACAACACAACAACTACAACCATGCACTAATTTACTCCAGAGTATATAAAACCAAACCACATGAAGCGTGTTGATAAGATTGACACAGGTCATCTAGCCTTTTGTTTGTTGTAAGATTGTTTTATTTTCTTTAATTCCTTTTACAAGACTAATTTTCTCATGAACTGAAAGGGAGTCGGTTCTTAAATCAAAAATTTGGCCAACTCTAGAGGAGGTACTATTTTATTATATGTCATCATAGAGATCCTGCTCTTTACCATAAACTGTAAAAGACTACTTTGGATTCTTCTTCTTCTTTAGAAGAAACGCCATAACCTACTTATGGCGGTTGGCAACTGCGGATTGCATGTAAACAGGTGTTTTAACAAAACCCAGCATCTCTTATTGGTTTTTGATCTGCTGCAGCTGTCACACTTGCTGTCACAGGGGTAGTTTCCCGCCATTATATTCATAAAATGACGTATTTCCTGTATTGTCAAGCAGCTTGTAATGTTTTGCGGGAACGGACTTGTTTATGTTTCGACTCAAATATGGCATGCATTCAGTTTGCACTAGACATTATGTGGCTATATATGTAATTAATTCGCAATCTGTTATTTTGTCGCCAGATTTATCATATCGATTCGCTGCAGTTCGTGTTGACTGTCTTCCCTTCTTCCTCAGTCGGGTAAACAAATACTTGAAGGCAAGTAACTAATTTAGTTTAATGCTTCATATCCTAGATATTTAACCTTTAAAAAGTATATTCCTTTTTTAGCAAAAAAATAAATAAAAAAATAAATAAATATCTGATCGTCTAGATTTCTGTGGCCGGCAAATTTTGATATGGTGATAATATATTTAATGACTTTTTTCAATGGCTAACGTTACATTGTAACAATGTTCACTTGCAGCTTATCACACAGTGTAATGAATGAATGTAGATTTGATCAACCAAGCGAGAATAAAGAACGGGATTGTGCATTCTGCTCATATGTAGGCTATTCTTAATGCAGAGAGTATTGTTTGCTATATTTTTATAAACCCAGACGGAGGCTTATTTGCTTGGACATATACATGCATGCTGTTCTAGAAAGCTTATGACCAAGCCTTCATTTACTTTCTTTGCTACTTTTTAAATCCATTTTATATACAGATTTTGTTTGCCCTTATCCCTGATTCCAGACCTGACTTTATCTTAACATATATTCATGATAAAATGTTTACTTTATCTACTGTAGTTTAAATGGAAAACAAAATATGTGTTGTATGAAATGTGGAAGCAAATGTGTATTGTGTTTCTTTGGAAGAAATTACCAATAAGCAACTATTTTAGTGATTTATGTTGATACTGGTGGTGGCTTTGCCTTAATTTCTATCCCCGAACTCAGGGGTGCCCAAATCATGTTCTTGGAGATCTGCTTTTCTGCACACTTCAGATCCAACCCTGATCAAACATACGTGAACCATCTAAATAAGTTCTTGGGGAGAAACTTGATAATTACAGACAGGTTTGTTTGATATGGGTTCGATTTCTACTCTGAATCCAAGTAGATGTCCAGGAGCAGGATTGGGCACCTCTGCCCTAATTGGTTTTTAAATGTTTGAATTCCCAAATAGACAATTACTTGAGATACTTTAAAAAGTTCTAATATTACACCCTGTTCCTTCATTTCATTGTACTGTGGCCACTGAGTGGCAGCATTTAATAACATTATTCTGAACAGTGTGCTGATTGTCATTGGTAGTTTGTAAAATTGTTTCTGCACCATTCTCTGATTTTGATTGAATGTAATGACATAAAAAGACAACAAAAAAAATCACAATAAAATCACTCTGTGAGGACTGCACGCTTAAACATGCACTCGTAAATAACTCTCGTCTCATGAGGGTTTGATTAAAATAGATTATTTTTGTAACAATGTAAAGGATTCTACTGTCACTTTTAATCAATTTAATGTACCCTTGCTTAATAAAGTGTAAAAAATTACTAACCCCCTTACTGACCTGCTGGCCCTCATTGAGATTGTAACAGTGTCTCCACAATAGGGGGCAGCAGAGATTAAATAAAAACTAGCTTTGTGCAAGAATATAGACATTAAATCGATTTAGAAAATATTTTTGAAAATAATCCTCCTAGAATAAATGAGCATAACATTCCATACTAAACGAATTTATTTTTATCTTAGTCTTATTTTAGCTGCTTATCGACAGCTAAATCTAATTAAGCTCAATTTGTCTGCAGTGAGAGGCCAGAGATGTGTGCTAATATCAGCACAATGACTCAGTGCTGTCTTACTAACTCGGAGTCTGACAGCCAGCTCATTCCTGCCCCGACTGCCCGTTGCTAACCTCTTCTCCATGGTTTCAGTCGCACCAATGGTCATGTTGGTTTTTCCCTCTTCTTTGGACAGAAGCCTCTGTGCCTATGATTGGTGAAGTCTCTGTTAGATGGCAGATTTAGGTTTCCATGTTGTTTTCCTTATTTTTTCAAATTAGGCCAAAATAGTGTTTTGTTTTTTGCCTCCTCTCCATAGTGAGCGTTAGTTTGACAGGAATGTATGCATGGGCATAGTGCACTAACCAAAATGTATCAAGTTTTCATGTTCGTCGGGGGCAGAATCGCCCTCATTCAGTAGTACAGTGATTTTTGGGAGTTGTTAGGCACAACACAGAACAATGACTCTGCAACAGTGTTGCATTGGGCAACTGTTAAACTGTTGCGTTTATGGAGTATTTTTACGGCTTCGAATGTCCCAGCCAGTCATAATCAAGGACCAGAATTATCCATTTTATTAAAAGTATTTTAATTTAACAAACTAGTTTTTTCTACACCAATCAAAATAATAATACAATTAATCATCATCATTATTAATATTGATGTTATTATTATGTAGTTATTATTTATTCAAGTATATTGAATCATTTATCAAACTAATGGCAGTCATATATTAATAATATATTATACAAAATGATTAGTTTTATTTTTATAATTGTATTAATTTAGAGATTTAATCATTTATCAAACTAATGGCTATTAATAATTATAGCTCCAATAATAATTTTTGTTATTGTTATCGATTTATCAAAAAATAATGTTTTTAATCAAAGTTGTGGCATAATAATGATGGTTGTTTTTAGGGATGCACGATATATCGGCCAGCATATCGGTATCGGCCCATATATGTTCATTTTTAATGTTATCATTATCGGCCTGGTAAGAAAATGTGGCCGATATATTAAAGACGATAAATAATGTATTATTCCCTTCAGCTGAGACACTGAGGCACTGTTTATGTTTTTGAATTTCTTGAAATATGATTGAAATCTCTTCAAAAAATGTAAAAAATGTGGTTCGGTACAACATGTGCAGCGAAAATCTGTCATATCAGCTATACAACACCATAATGAGAACATCATTATAATTGTGCACTTGGGACATGGATTTAATTGTGAGACATTTGTTTTTGTAATCAGGCTCTCAAAATTAGATAAAAATTTGGATTTAAGTTTATCGGCCGATATATCGGTTATCGGCTTTCAAATATAAAGAATTATCGGTACCAGCCAAATTTTCATATCGGTGCATCCCTAGTTGTTTTTATTATTAGCTGCTAGTTTGGTATTTTTGGATTCCATTATTGTTATTAAACTATAACTATGAATTAGTAAAAATGTCTTAAAGTCATGAATATTAAGACTTTTTTTAAGGCTTCCCACTTCAGGACAAGTTTTTTTTTTTTTTTTAAGTCCTTGACTTTGATAGAACAGAGAAACGCATTGTACTGTAGATTTCTTCTGTAGAGTCTTAATAACCTCAGCTGTGAAATATTGGATGTGCACAGCAGTGTCTCTGTGGTTAGTGGGGAGTCAAAGGCACTGACCTCCCATTCCCTGTAGTTTTTAATAGTTCTGCAGGAGTAGCCATTACACCATTGGAAGTGGGAGAGTGGAATCTCATAAGGACATGCCTTGATAGGCTTAAAAAGATTAAATAGCCAACAATTGACTAATTCAATTTCATCTGCAGCTATAGCTTTGTCCGTTTAGACACCAGTGAGTGAGTTGAATTGAGTCGTGGCCGGTTATAGTGGGTCTTTCTTGTTTTGCAGGTTGCCGTATTTTGTTCACACTCATCTGCATCCTGTGGCCCCTGGTAGTTGTTTATCACTCCGAACACTGACCCATTGTCATTGTGATAACGGTGCCCCTTTCGGCTGCGATAAGGTGCGTCATTGAAAGGCCCGTCTTATCGCATTTGTATGCTGTGACGCAGGCCTTGTTTTATTGCATGTATTTCTTTGTATCCCTTCTTACCTTTTATTCTCTCACTCCTCCTCTGTCTGTCCCAGTCACTATCCATCATTCATCCTGAAGATGTCAAAGGCTTGAGAAATGTCCTCTCAAGGCTCCAGGCATCTTCCTCACCTCTCGCTTCCCACAAACTCTCTTTATTGGATTCTACCTCTGCATCATATGTCTCCATTCACTCTCCTTTTTTGGGGGGTCTAAACGGCCTCCTCCTTTCTCCTCCAGCTGGGTTTGTTGACACACAGTCAATCCTGGACACTTTCACCCCACACACACACACACCTCTTGTACCCGTTCCCCTTCCCTGAGCTGTAAAGCTGCCACAGCTGTGGGCTGTTGAACGAAAGTGGAGGGGGACATTAAATATATTACAACCATTAGCTTTGTTAGAGCTTGACAGTTTTAATACATTCGAAGCTTTTCGCCAGCCAAAGGCAGGACACGGCAGAGCTCTGCTATGATTTTAATTACACTTTAAATATCGTGATGGGTGGATTAAGAAAGGGAAAAGAAAAGCAACTCGCAATTCATATCATCTCTTAAAGGGATACTCCACTTTTTTGGGAAATAGGCTCATTTTACAACTCCCTCAGAGTTAAACAATTGAGTTTTACCGTTTTCGAATCCATTCTGACAAAACTGAAACTGTCTGGTGACTGATATTCTTCTAAATATCAGAAAATCATCTGAAGGGATTCGAAAATGGTAAAACTTGACTGTTTAACTCTGGGGGAGTTGTAAAATGAGCCCATTTCCAAAAAAAGTGGAGTATCCCTTTAAAAAAAAAAAGTCTTCCGAAAACATGTTTTTTAGAATAGAAAATAAAATGTATTTATATCTCAATTTTATCCCTCTGTTATTAGAACAAAATGTATTTAAAGATATAGTTACAGCATTTACAAGGTACTGTAAAAACATACTCGCATGCATACCAGGGTTGGTAAGATTTTGTTTATGAAAGTCTCTAATGCTCATGAAAGCTGCATTTATTTGATAAAAAAAATTGTAATACATTTTTATATTGTAATTTGTTGCTGTGATGGCAATGTTGAGTTTTCTGCAGCAGTTACTCCAGTCTTCAGTGTTACAGTTACTTGATCCTTCAAAAATCGTTCTTTTATGGGGTCAACTCAATACTTGATGTATATGAAAATATATGCAGTTTTCTTGAGCCCTGGTCTATAGCTACATTTGCACATCAGCAAGTACAGCAATGCATAACATCTAAGCTTGCTTAAATCTTTAACATTATTGCAGCCTTGCAAGGACTGATATTTTCTTCTAAAATCTAGCTTTACTTTTAGAACCGAAAACTTACACCACCAAATTGGTGGTGTAAGTGTGTAATTGGCGGCACCAATAAACTGAAACGTGTCTTTCCAGGTGTCAGCATGAGCAAGGCGAAGTCAAGTCGGGACAGAAGGATCAATACGCCTGGCGTCACCAGGGTGACCCGCAGTTCTATCATCACCACTCAGGACTCTCAGCGCAATAAACCTACAGATTCAGGCCTTGTTGATGATCTCAGCCTAATGAGTGTGAGTGAACAGCAGGCCTTGTTAGCACGGTGAGATGCCACATCTTTGTTATGCTTTCCAGCAAACAATCAGACATTACAAAAGCTTTTTTTTCCAAGCAACATTAAAGCATTTGTAAAACATACGTTAGTGGTAAAGAAATAAATGTCCAAATGAAATATTTTCTATGACCCTAAAATTGGTTAAATGATCAAAATGTGAATATATTTTTAAAATATTAAGGAAAAATAAAACCCTAAACTTGGTTTAGGTATTCATCTGATTTGTTGGTTCTCTCTTGTTTGAGCATGTTCATTAAAAAATTGCCATCACTACTGTTTCATGCTGACTTAAAAAAAAAAAAAAAACTTGGAATACAAATTAGAACTGTTGCCTTTGTCAGATGGATAAATGTGTATTAGATGCAGGTTAGGGTAGGATCAAATTTCTCTCTGTGGAAAAGAATGTGTGTAATACTCAAAAAACGTTGTGTGTGTATGAATGTATCGATACATGCACAGGTCCAAGGGCTCGATGTTTGCAAGCACACATGCTCACGTGTACATGAAAATAATGAACATGCTCCTGAAAACTAAATTGTTCTGTTATTTTCAGTCTCTCCCATTCACTTTCAATGGTCGGCCATTGTGAACGTTTTTGACCATGCCTACTCTCAGATAAATGAGGCCCATGATTAATCAGATGCAAACATAAATATAAAACCAGTCCTAATTGAAAGTGAACATGTTGACAAAAAGATTGAATCCAAGATCGGGTGAAAATATGGTATAATGAGTGATTTATAAGCAATTTTTTGTAGGCCGGACATTTTTGACCTGGAACACCGCAAGTGTGACTGTGCCATATTTTTTACAAAACATACAAAATTCCTGGTGAAAATTTTAAGTTGACTAGTGTGATCAACAGTAGCCATTTTTTTTTGATTTTATTTAATTTCCAAAATTATTG
Source organism: Pimephales promelas (assembly GCF_988280905.1). Taxonomy (NCBI): domain Eukaryota; kingdom Metazoa; phylum Chordata; class Actinopteri; order Cypriniformes; family Leuciscidae; genus Pimephales; species Pimephales promelas. Next base: position 26,936,769 of record NC_142778.1, read on the forward strand.
AAAAAAAATTACTCAAAAAATGAAATGCCAACTCTCAAATAAATGAGGCCTATGATTATTCAGATGCAAATTGAAATATAAAACCAGTCCTAATGGTTTGTTTTACATGTTGACAAAAAGATTGAATCCAAGATTGGGTGAAAATATGGTATGAGTGATTTTATAAGTTGTCTTTTTTTTGACCGGGAACACCACAGGTGTTATAGGGTTTTGAACACCACATGAGGGTTAATACATATCACATTTTCATCTCATTTCATTGATATCGCAATATACCAATGTAAGACACCCCAACTCGATTTCTTTGTTTATTTTTCTAAACATTTTTCCTTCTTTTTAGGGAAGGGAAGTCCTACCAGAGTCCCAGCACCAAATCTATTCTCTCCTCAGCCTCTGGCAACTCTGTGCCCCGCGAGGCTTTGGGAACTATCGGCAGGCTGATGAAGCTCGGACGGGTGCGAAACATTGTGGTGGTTGCTGGAGCAGGGATCAGCACAGCCAGCGGTATACCAGACTTCAGGTGGATACTTACTGAAAACCTTTAAACTACCTCTAAATCATCATGCCACTCAGTTAACAACTGTCTCTTTATCAGGACGCCAGGGACGGGTCTTTATGCAAACCTTGCGAAGTATGACATCCCTTATCCAGAGGCCATCTTTAACATTGACTACTTCTCTGACAATCCTCATCCTTTCTTCTCATTGGCTAAAGAGCTGTACCCTGGACACCACCGTCCAAACTACGTTCACTATTTCATCCGTATGCTGCATCAGAAGGGCCTGTTGCTCCGCATGTACACTCAAAACATCGATGGACTTGAAAAGCGTGAGATTAAACAATTCACGTTTATTTGTATAGCGCTTTTCACAATTACAATTTAGAGGTAACTAAGTTATGTATTTCAGAAATGTAAAACAGAAACAGAAGCAAATAGAAAATACGTAGTTGCTGTTCATAACATTAATCAAGGATAATCATGTGCATTTGATCTGATTTAACTGTATAAGGTTGGGAGATGCATTATATGAATGCTAGGCTAAAGAGATGCATCTTTTAATCTTGATTTAACTTGGAGGAGAGTGAGCCTGAGCCCTGAACATTATAAGGAAGGCTATTCCAGAGTTTAGGAGCCAAACGCTCTCCCTCCTTTAGGGGACTTAGGTATTTTAGGTACCATCAAAAGCCCAGAGTTTTGTGACGATAGAAAATTAGTTAAATACACAGGAGCAAAAGCAAAACCATTTAGGACCTTCTAGGTCAGTAGCAATACTTTGTAAATGACACGGAACTTAATTAATAGGTAACCAGTGTGATAAAGAGATAATAAAATTGGTGTTATATGATCATATTTTCTTGACCTATAACGAACTTAAGCAGCTGCATTTTGCACTGTAGCTCGTTTATTAAGCGCATTTTTAACACATTTTCAAAAGGGATAGTTAACCCAAAAATACAAATTGTCATTTACTCACCTTTGTTGTTCCAAACCTTTTTTTTTTTTCTCTTCTGCTGAACAGATTTTTTTATTATTATTTTTTTTTTTTTTGTGAAGAATATGGGTCACCAAACAGTTGGGAGGCCACTTTGACTGCCATAGCATGGGGAAAAAATGCTATGGAAGTTAACTGTTTGGTTACTAAAATTCTTTAAAATATCATCTTTTCTGTTCAGCAGAAGAAAAAAAATAAATTCATACAGGTTTGGAACAACTTGAGGGGTGAGTAAATGTGATTTTGGAACTCTATTTAAACATAATTGAAAGTGTTATTGCAGTGTTATATTCTCAACCCTGTCTGTAGTGTGCGGTATCCCAGATGACAAACTCGTGGAGGCTCATGGGAGTTTTGCTACTGCTGCCTGTCACCTTTGCTATACGCCATATCCTGCAGAGGAAGCCAAGGTAATCATTTTTGTAATTTATATCACTCATAAACTACACACTGTTTTAGCACACTACATAATTTTCCATTTTTTTTTTTTTATTAGCAAGCTATAATGAACGGCAACGTACCCATCTGTACTTTTTGTGCCGGGGCAGTCAAACCTAATGTTGTTTTCTTTGGAGAGGATCTGCCAGAAAAGTACTTTCAACATGCCGAAGATTTCCCAAAAGCTGACCTTCTCATGATCATGGGCACTTCTTTAAAGGTGACTTTAAAATCTTTATTATTATTAAGAACAATAATAAAATGGATATAAATCTATTTTGTATGTAAGTGTAGTCGACTGTAGTTCTTTTGCAGTGAGAGACTATTACACTTTATTTTAAACTGTTTTTGTGATTTTAATAACTTCTACATACAGCTTTTATGAGATTTTTATTTTTTTAATAACCATTTCTCAAAGCTGCATTTTGGTTACTGATGTATAGATATATATTTATATATCAAAAACAAAACGGTAGTATTTAGAAATATTCTTACAAATAAAGAGAACTTTCTGATTTATATTTTCAAATGTTACTTTTTTAATGGCAAACCTGAATTTTCAGCATCATTACATGCGTCTTTCACATGATTCCTCAGAAATCATTCTAATATGCTGATTTGGTTCTTTATATATGTTTTCTTAATATTATAAAATCTAAAATTATGACATTTGATCTGCTTTGTGACAGATTGAGCCCTTCGCCAGCCTGATTAACACCGTAAAGTCCACAGTGCCTCGTCTATTGCTGAACCGCGATGCGGTCGGGCCCTTTGAACGGAGGCCCCTAAAGAGGGGCGACTACATGGAGCTAGGGGATCTCTCCGATTCGGTCCGAAAACTTGCAGAGATCCTGGGGTGGCATACTGAGATCCAAGACCTGATGAACAGCCAGGAAAATGGTGTTTGTTCCTATACTGACCCCAGCAGTAGCAGCGGTGAGAACAGTGACTGCTCTGAGACCGATAGCATGCATTAATATCATCCACAGAGATGCTCTGTACGTTTAAAATAACCTTGGCTATGGAATGGAGACCTGGCAAGGGTTCAATACCTGCATTCATGTTTTATGTCAGTGTAGTTTTACTGTATTTGTACCAGCAGAAATCTGTGTCTGCTGCTAATTTTGACTGAAAACCCATATCAGAATATCTTGGAAAATCTGGCTCGTTTAAAGTCCGTAATGTATACGCAGAGAGATGGCTATAATTGTACATTTTTATCAGGCCCTGTTACTACATGGGGGAAAAACTACAAACATGGCACTTACTTTTGATTGTTTTTAATAATTTAGTATGGCTAATTATCTCTGGGCAAGCCAAGAATGTATTATGTCAAGGTTCCTTCAGCATTCTACAAACTTTATTTGAGATTTTAATCTGTTTGGAATAGTTGGTGGTATATTTTGGTGCAGAAAGGAGTTTTTTTGTAAAGGATTGGGAATATTGAGTGTTTGTGAATTTTATAAATGTGAGTCTATATATTCATGTTTGTTAGTTGTAGGTTATTGCATAGTCTGCGAGTCCTGGTTTGGCCCCAGTGAGCGAACTGTGCTAAATTAGCATGGGAGGCGTGACCTCCCAAGTGTGCAGTGCCCCCACTGTGTGTTTTCACAGGCACTGTAGCCTCCAAGCGGGAGCTCCAACCCCCCCACAACTCTAATAAATGTCTTTGGTCAGCCACAAAGAACCCCAATATCCTGCTGCTGCTGTTTGTGTGTGTGTGTGTGTGTGTGTGTGTGAGGTTCTGTCTATGAGTGTAGTTCCATTTTGCCCAGGATCAGTGAATTCGCTGGTAATTGCGTTGAGATCATATCTGTTCATGTCCCGCAAGGATTTTGAAAGGAGTTTGGCATGTTTTGGAAAATGTGGACAAAATGCTTGAATGCCCATTTAAATGTTTCAATCCATCAATTTTTTTTTATTTATTCATATGTGCAGACTGTCATGTTTGGTTAAAGCCTGTTAACCAGCGGTTTTTGTCAGTGTTTCTGATTCATGCAATGGTTTAATTTTTTTTTTTTAATTTAACCAAGTGCCTCTCCAGTTGAATATATGAATGTCAATAGTTTGAGCTTGCATTTAACTTGACATTGCTATTTGTGCTTTGAATATTAAAACGCTTGTTTTCTGTTCTGTATTTTTTATATTACCTTGTTAATAGACGTTTCATCTTATAGTATTTAATAAAAAATATTCATATTTGTCTCTTCACCCTCTGATTTTTTTAATTTTTTTTTGTATTGCATCTGATCAACCAAGGAATATTAAATTTACCACAGATCTGAGTGTAATAAAGAAATCCAACACTGAAATGTGGATACTAAGGATCTTATTTAGTGACGAAACAGTCACATTCAATATCTTTAAGCAATCACTTGGTTGTAGTTTAATAAACTTTTATCTAATCTTGCATTAGAGTTAGGATTACTGTTTTAACTGACCTGGCATTTCTTTGGATTTTTATATTCAAGGGCAATATTACGAAAACCATTAGAAACATTTCTGCTTGCAATGAGTGAATGGCTTGTAAGATTTTATTTTATTGCAAGTGATTGTCTGAAATGGAAAACAAGCTTAATTTAAAAGTTTTACAAAGCCCTTTTACTCAGTTGACTTTTATTATAGTGGTAATAGATGAGTATTTAGAAAATCTGAATTTAATTGCATGCTTTGTCTTGTGTAGAAAACCGAACATTAGAAAAAGAAACAAAATGACACCGACAGCATTGAAAGAAAAAAAGGAAAAATACATAGTATATAGAAAAGTGTGTAGCTAAAATATATAACATTAGAAAAGACGGATAATTGTTTGAAACTCAAGGCTTAAGTGGTAGACGCAAAAAAGCACATTTTGTAAAAACATTTGAGTGCAAGACAAATAATATAAATGATCTAATGGCTTGTCTTGGAATATAACGTTTCAGAAAACCGGATTCTTCGATCTGTGAATCGGCAACAGCCACAGACCGTAATAATAAATACAGCTTTTAAACATTGATTTGTAAGTGTTAAGCCTTTGTACTTCATTACCTTAGACCAAGTGCATTTACTTGTTCACAAAGACACGTGAATCAGTCCTATTTAACAGTTCCGTCTGATACATCGCATTTGATGTCTGATCACATCCAGATATCTATTTAAACATTTCTGTTTCTTCTCTCTCTGCTCAATAAGGACTTCACCATATATGTCCCGATTTGAAAAGACATGCCCCTCGTGCAACAAAAGTAATTGAAGTATCGCCTTGTGCAAGGAACAGTTTGTAATATAAAACTGACTGTTACCATCAGCAGTGGTTCCTGTAGGGTTTCGGTGAACTCCAGTTTAGTCTGAGTCAGAGTCACTGCTGGGTGGTGGGCTGCACTCATGGATAGCTTGTCCTAGGGGCGCTAGTGTGCCATCCCTCCTCACTCCCATTGGTCTGATCAGTTCTTTCCTGTTGAAAGAGCAAGACAGAGCTCAATACTTTTGCATGTTGTGTGCAACTTCAGCTTTGCATGTTCACGTCACATGCAAATAAGCGTACAGGGAGATACAACCAGCTAGAATGACCAAGTTCAATGGAAACTTTTAATTCATTATGTCTAGATTTTCTTTGCACAAAAACGAAATGGTACACTAAATAGAACTGCAATCTATAATTGTTAGACACACATATTCTGCAGTTTAACACTAATCAATTACATTTTTTTTTATTTTAATATTATATTTATATTCTAGTCAGAATGTGAGTCTGATACTGCTCCATAGGGCTTTGATTATGAGGCGAGTCTTAACCGAACCAAGAAAAAAAAAGTTCTGGACTCAATTGGATAGACCTACAACCAATCAGAGCAACCCAGTAAGTGACGCATGTTGAGCTACGCATAGTTGTCAACAGAACTCAACTGCACACACTTGCAGGAAGTAGTAGTAAAATAATGAGTGTTGCTTCTTTTACTTGGTCCTCCACGAGTGCGACCAAAGAGAACCACAACGAACACATGGTTTTCATTTTTTCATTGCGTCCCATCTTCTTAGTGACCATCGGAGCCAGCTGATAAATTACACTTTTGCTGAGTCCCGTAGGAAGGACGGCAAACACATTTTTTTCAATCGTTAAATGCCTTGATTGCAGTTTTCTGTTCGTCTTTTAAAATGAATGCGCTGTCGATTTCTTTTACAACAGACGTGATAGCAGCGTCTATAAATCTCAATTCTCTAGCTGCAGACATCAATGAGGGAAACCAGTTCAACCCAAGCGCTCTTTGATAAAGCGATGATTACATAACTGCACATCATCTGTCCATCATCGTATAAGGCCCGCCCTTAACAATTTGATTGGCCCGACGATTTCTGAACCAAACATAACTACTCCACAATGGATCGAGTCCAGACCGAACTTCCCGCCCAAAAAATGTTGTGGGCGGGGTTCGGGCTGGCATCCAGGCTAAATAAATGCTGCTCTTCAAAGAATCCTGAAAAAAACTATCATGGTTTTAAAACATTAAGCAGCAGCACAACTGTTTTCAACAACATTGATCAATTAAAATAATAAAAAATGTTTCTTGAGCACCAAATCAACATCATAGAATGAGTTGAGACTGGTGTAATGATGCTTGAAAATAAACTACATTTTAAATGATAACAGCAAACAATTCTTTTACATTGTAATAAAAAACACAAACTCAAGAATCCAGCGGCCGTCATTTACCCTACATATTTATTGTGCTCACACATCTTGTCGATTTCGTTTTTCGGGCCACTAATTTGTCACTACAATCCACCTGCTCTTTGAAAGAAACCCTTTGTACTGTCCATTGTAGCAGCATTCAGTTGTGTCCTCTAAAGAGGCCTGTTGATGTGTAGGACATCTTTCTTTCCCTTTACATCTGGCCACATAAGAGCCCTTGGAATCACAACCCTAAACCCCCCCCCAATCCCAGAGCGGTCCCGCACCCCCACAACCACCACCTCGGCCCTGCAGTTTAATTACAGGATCAGTGCTCATTCTAATCTCTTCAAAGCCCGGGCAGCTCCTCCACACTAATCCAATTATATCTGCACTGTGTGGCACCAGCACACCCCGAGATGATTCATCAGAGTATTAGCCAATCAAAGCACGGACAAAAATGATTAATAAGAGCATTATCCAATCAAAGCCATCAAATAGCTCATTTGCATTCATTTATGCCATTCATATACAGATCAGCTGGTAACACTTTACAATAAGTTCCCATTAGCTATAAATGCTTTAGAAGTATTTGTCAATGTTTTTTCATGTTAGTAAATGTCAAACAGAACCTCATTGTAAAGTGTTACAGATAAATTGTGTATAAATGCATTAAATGCTACTAAATGGAATGACATCTTATATCAAACACTTTTTGAAAAGTTATCTACAATATCTATATCTACAACACCTTGACGTCAAACGCAGGTCATGATGACTGTAAACAAGATAAGTCGACTAGAAAGAATACGGACATTTCCACTGCGTCCCTCGAAAACAAGACGCCAAATTTGATCGGTCATCCAATCAACAGAATCTGCGTAGATCAGCAGCCTGAGTAATTGTGTTTACGTACGTATGTCTGTGTGTGTGTGTTTGTGTGGATATATGGGGTGGAGAGTCAGTACTAATTGGACAACAAGTCAAGCAGCAGACACAGGGAGGGACATTCCTCCATGGACATGTTGCGTCTCCCCAGCAGCCGTAGCGGGGAGCACCACTGCCCTCCCTCTCCCAAACAACACCTCCTTCATCCTGATAAAAAAGAATAGGAGGAAGAGAGAAGGAACGAGGATTCATTCTCAAAGACAGGAATCTGCCTCTCTTGGGCACACGCTGCTCATTACGACTCAAACACTCAATAGATAGACAATGACTCGTCCTCTTGTGTGTTTGCAAACTTATTTAACATCACCCGGCAGCTAACGTACATGCGCACACCCCTAATTGAGCCAGTGTCTCAAACCACTTCACGTCCGAGGACAATGTCTCGCACCCCGAATGAATAAAACAGGCGGCGTATGAAAGAGTACCACGTATATATGTATTATGAAACCTCAATGTATTGTACAAAAGAGCCTGGGTCCGCGACCCCACTGTGTGCGCCAATTAGCTGGTAATTAATGCAGCGGGGCTGCGGTGGCCGGTCGGTGTGCATTGACTCCTGTTGAATGTGGAAGGCCAGCTGTAAATGAGGCAGAGGACGATGGTGGAGGATTCTTGCCTTAATGAAGCGGTTGGTAAGGAGCGCACTGTGAGCAACGGCACTACACCTCTCACCGGAGTCTCGCTAGTTTACGCCACCGGTTGTTTAGGAAAAGGTCAACATGAATGCGGCCCTGCACATATCCAGCCTCCAAGGAGGGTGATGGGAAAACAAGCACAATGCTTCTAGAGGATGGAGTCATCTATGAAGGCATTATGAACCGCTTCATACAAGTTGATGAAATACAGAAAGAGTGATTGATGTTAATGAGCAACAGTAAAAATGGCCAGAATATACATTGCAGCAAATAAAATGCAAAAAGTTTGGTTTCATTTCTGCTTATCTAAACATTTTAATTTCTACTTAATGTTAAAGATTGATGGCTTATGCCTGAATAAATCTTAATTTTGGTGTTTAAATTGGATCACTTATAACAATAAAAAAAGAGAGCATAGGGAAAAACTTTTTTAGGGCTGTGCAACGATTAATTAAATCCAAAATAAAAGTTTGTGTTTAATATGTGTGTACTGTGTATAATTCTTTTTTATATATAAACACACACGCATGTAAAAATGTGTTGTGTATATATCAAATATGTATATTTCTATTTAATAAAAATAATATATAAATAAACATTCAAATATTTCTACTAAATAATTATACACAATACACACATATATATTATGTAAACACAAACTTTTATTTTGAATGTGATTTGTTGCACAGGCCTAAAAAAATAATAATAAGAAATAATATATACAGTTATAATACTATAATTATACTCTTTAGTCTCAACAATAATTGTAATTATGTTAAAACTACTAATACTAATAATGTTAATTAGTAGTTTCCTGTTATTTCAAATTTTGTTACTATTTAATCGCATAAATGAATAATTGTAAAAAATAAATAAAATAAAAAACCCACCTTGATAATTCATCAATCATATTGACAAGCTTCTGGGCTTCATATTCCTTCTGCTCCTCTGTCATCTCATCAATGGGATTTGGCATTGGGTGCTCTATGTGACCTGTAATGGGGTTAATGCTGAAAAAAAAACAAGAATGATTGTTATTATAATCTAAGTATGCAGAAAGAAATGCAGGATTGCTAAGGAAAAATATGATACAATTAAGACCAGCCGTTAAGCACACATAAAAATGTACTTACAAAGGCTTGGCTGACTTGTATTCATCAGTGTCAGAGTCTTCATCAGAGGAGTACTGCGTCTCTCCTCTACCTCCGGCCAGCAACCCTCGTGCCATCAACAGCCCCGCAGCATTACCATAACCAGTGTACTTCAACAGATTATCCACTGTATCACATGACCAACAGGAGACAATAAAAAAACACAATTAGCTCATTCAATAGGAATTATTGTATTTTAGATTACAACTGCAAACAATCCATTTAAAAACAGACAATTTCAGAACTCACCACTCTCTTTGCAGAGCACAAAAAGGAACTCAGCAGCCCCCTGTTTCACTGCCATGTCAATATGAGTCATGAGACGCACCAGTTTGTTTCGAACGGTGCAGCCGATTTCTGGCCTTTCCTTCACGTCTTTCAAGGGTGGCAACACCTGCACGGCAGCAAACAAAGAGAACACATACAATCAGCAACTAAATATTTAGTAGAAGCAGTGAATTACACTGAGCATGGACTCAACCCTGCACCTTGGCCTTGAAGTATCTGCGGATGTCCCTGTGGTATCTCGAGCTCTCTGTCATCAGACTCAGCACAGGTGTCAAGCCTTCTTTATAGTTGGAACCCTGAGTGGATAAATACACATGAAGCATGAACACACGCAATGAGGAGGAACAGCTGAGGAAGCTTGCAGGGGTTCATCTGAAGTGTAATACCTTGTCTATCCGCATTTCCATAAAATCTAGCAGCATCTGCACTGTGTCCATGTTCTTCCCACCATACTTTTCTATTCCACCTTGGACAGGGACGTCTATCAGAACATCCAGGCACTGCACGGGAAGGTTACTCAGGAGATTGATGGCATGACTAGAAGAAATGACAAATGATCCGAGGTGTAAAGTCCAGGGGTCAGAAAGTAAAAGTCCTGCCATTTGTTTATTCCACCCATGAACTAATTATCTCCTGTCTGAAAAAACTGTGCTAATTAGCAAATCCAGGTGATTGGAACAAAATACTGAGGACTTTTACTTTCTGAACCTGGACTTTACACCTCTGCAAATGATAATGGTTAAGTAGCGCACATAATAAGATGAGAACACAGCATGTAACTCTTGCCTTTGAGAAGAAAGTTTTCCCTAGAAATTGTTACTAACCAACATGCAGAACAATTTAATAATAATTATTATGAAGGGGTGTCTGTATTTACAATAAGTGCAAATATATTATTGCAAATATTAGTGCAAATATAGGGGTGTCTGTATTTACAATAAGTGCACATCTTGATGGCAGAGGCTATTTACACTAACTCCGCCCACTGACGTCTGGTTAGGCCAGACAAAAAGACAGAAGATGCTGGTTAGTCAACAGTAGCAATTGTGTAGGGGTAAAAAGCACGTGGCAAAAAGTAAAAAAAATCAACCGCAGTTCGAATCCGCCTTTTGCCGAACTTGCTCTTCTCCTTTTTCCATCACACATCAGTTCATTAATTTTTAATACAAATTAAGAAAATATTTGAAAAGTGGAAATAAATTTTCTAACGTGTGTTTAATAATTATGTGTTTATGGGTTAGGGGTAGGTGTAGGGAGGGCTTTATTGTCACAATAAGGCAGCATCAATTTAGTATTTATATATGCTGATTTCACGCTGCCGCCATTTTGAAATCACTCCGGTGGGAAGAAAACCGGAAGTGTCGTTTTTAATCATTGGAGAGTCGCGAATTTGATGGCGTATTGTTGTTTTAATGTAGAAATTAGTTATTCTAAAAATGTACATACATTTCTTTCATACTTTAGACTATATACAGTGAAATTAAATTATAAATAAACTATTTTTTATATATATAATTCAGAACGTAAAAAAAAGAAGCAGGAACGAACTATATACATATCCTATATTGGATATTAACATCCAATAGTGTAAATCGCGGCAGCAGCTTCAGGTTGGTAGTCCAAGGCATTGTTGTCTATCTGTACTTCCGGGGTTTTGCCCACCGGAGCCCCGCTTTCGATTTCAAAATGGCGGCTGCGTAAACTCAGCGTATTGTTATCATTGCATACCGTACAATATCGTCACTTCTTCTTGAGTCTCTCCATCTTTGTCTGACCCAGTTTTAGCATTAAAGGCAGAATGGTTTCTGTCATTTTAGTGTGTCTGAGTTGATAACTCACAGCTGCTAACACACACACACACACACACACACAAGCTCTTTAAACCCCACCCTCTGTAGCAGCTCATTTGCATTTAAAGGGCCAGGCACAAACGGTGAATTTCAGAATACGTAGTATGTGTACAGTGCAACATTTCAGACAAGTCAAGTTGCGATACTGAACAGGACCACATGGAGATGCCAAAAAAACCTCCCTCTCACATTGAAGTACCTTATGCAAATAGAAATAGTAAATATTTGTATGCCACTTTCATTAGTTCATTTTATGATCTTCACTGACGCAAAAGAACATTCAACATACTCATGTCACGTTCTAGGAATGTGATGGCGGCAGACAAACATGAGCAGGCATTCTCAAAACACTGAGGGGTGGGTGGGGGACCTTCAGTCCATGGGCACAATTTGAATAACAAAGACACATCTACTGACCAGGACTGGTTCAGCACATTCAACGCACTTTGTTAAAGGGGGAGCGTAGAGTTAGTCATTTCAGAGTGCTGTAGAATGCATTAGAGAGGGGAGCATTCCAGGAGTGTGAAAGGGCTGGTGACGGCACCACCGTGGGCACAATGAGTCGAGCCCAAATAAACGGGTGGGAGTTTCAGAATGCGTTGAGCTGTCTCGATGGGGCAAAGGGGTGTGTCATTAATCACTTGGAGAAGACATCTCATCATTCACGTTCACCGCACTTGCATTTCTTTTGCTTTTTGGCTCGCTGGAAAACTCGTTTTGAAGCAATTACAAAATACACAGGCCTAGTATACAGAGAAAACAAACAGGATTTGGCAGTCAATCTTTCAGAATGGAAGTACCTGTGAGCCTCCTCTGTTTTATCTTCAGAGTGTGTCTTCAGCATTAGGAGATGTCTCATGATGCCTGCAATGAGCCGAAGCTGGTGGTCACTGTCCTATTAAAATAAAGGAGAAATTGTGTGAGCGTTAAACCAAAAAACTGTTTCACAACAATAGCAGACAGATGCCATGTTTGGGCTTCCTTTACAAGCTAAACAACCAGAGAGCTAAGAGGCAATGTAGAGATCTAGGGACTGAGAGAACCACTGGCTTGAGAAAAGAAAGTATATCTTATGTCAGGGTGATCCTGACCATACCGAAACCAACAAAAGGTCAGGCAATTGAGACACACTTTGCCTTACTTCATTAACTATTCAAAGGGCTGAGAACTCTGGAATGTACCAATGTTGTTTCATCTACTTGGTGGAAGGGCGGGAGTGGGAGCTTTTAGCATTTAAAAAATTTAACATTTTCTCAAAGAAAATGTGATTGGTTCTCGTCCGTATAAAATGTACAACCACAATGGTAGGGTGATGTAACTTGTGGGTGATCAAAATAGCACACTAACAAGTCTTTATTATTGGTTTCTAGATATGGTTTTGGCCCCTCATTTAATGTGAATAAGTGGCTCCATATGCGAATAGGCTTACTTCCATACTATATAGGTCAATTATGTCTGAATACGCAGCACTATAAAAAAGTTAGTCAAAAATACCCTGATGACCTACTACTTTGGCTGAGATTCTAAATTACCAAACAGTTTAATTTATTATTCAATTAGACTACGAGAGAGACAATGTCATATTCATACAATAAAAAGAGAATGCAGAGCGCAGCAACGTGGACTTCATACTTCAGAACTACATATACAACTACTACAACTACTACAGTTGTAGTATTGTAGTACAATAATACTACAACTACACTTCATACTACAGAATATACAGTTATCAATGGTTGACAAGTTCTCCAACAAATCCAATGCATGCTCTGAATAATACATAAAATGAAAAATCCTGCACACTGAATTTGCTTTTTAGAGTATCATCCACCCGGTGCATGTTGGATAAAGTCAATGCATCTCAGGACAATACAAGTGAGCCTCTTGTATAGTCTTTGGTATAATCAGGCATCATGGTTTTAGAGAAATTATTAGGAAGGGTTATTATAGTTTTATAATTTAATTTAAATTAATTTTAATTTAAAATAAAATAGCTGCTAAGGCAACATTTCTCATTTTCATTTAGTTTAATTTAATGGTTTTTAATAAAAATCAAATATATATATAGAGACTATAAACTATACTATAGTCTCAATAGTAGCACAACATTGTTGCTAGATGACAAAAATGATACTTAAAGGTACAATTTTGTAATAACATATTTAAAAAAACACTTTCACAGAGTGATACAAAGAAACAAAACAAGGATCAATATCTCTGAGGTGTTTTCAGGATGGGGAGAGCTTCGCAACAAACTTGGACTTGATCTGTCGAGAGGCTCTGCTCTCACATGTTAATAAATAGGTAAGCAAATATATATTATTATGTATTGTACACTAACAGTTATGTTGCACTTTGTTTTTACTTCAGAAACGCTTTTTATCAAGTCTGGTGACCAAGTCAAAGGCAGTGAAATTAAGTAGCCTATGTGTTGCAGAAAAATATTTAGCCGTGGCATGGAAATACTGTGGGTTTGTTCAAATGCAATTTTAGGATTTTTTTAAATGTGTAAAACTGCACAGCATTAACCTACCAAATAATTTGACAAATAGTCTCATTTTAGTAACAGGCTAATATAGCATTACATTTCAAGTTCCTGGCAGCTAATTCATTACGATGACAAAGTGTGATAAAATGTACAGGTAATACAAAAACTAATTTATTAGCTGATCTATAATTTATATGATTCGTGAATTGAATACTATGCATTTCTGGATGGTGAAAACGACACCTCCCATAATTCTATTCTCCTTCATAGAGTCATCAAGGTTGACTTTGTTGTTGTTTTGAAAATATGACCTCTGGCAGCGAAAAAATTACATATTGTAGTTTTAACTATGCATACTAGTAATAGTGATGATACAGCACCAGAAAATGAAGCCATAACCATCATTTGCTTTCTTTGAAAATTTGCATTTTAGAGACATTTCAAACACATTACAAATACGCTGACACACTGCTGAAAATTACAACAGCTTTATCACTTTAAACTAACTCTAAACATTGTGAATGTCAAACAACAGTGTTTTAATGATCCAGAGACAATCTTGCCAAAGCAAAATGAAAAGAGGCCAATAGAGCATTATTGGAGCACTTTTGTTGTTTGATTAACATTAACGACACAGACAGCAGCAGGATTATTAGGATGCTGTCACTTTAAGACCTGCACGGATCCAATTTATTGAAAATTACAGAGGCAATTGACACTGTTTTAACTTTAGGCTCTGTGTAGATATCAAAATGTATAGTGGCTGTGTAAAAAGCATCATAAAATGTTATCCAAATACTGTTAATCTCACCTCATCGCTCGAATCAGACATAGTGATGTTGAACAGTGCTTTAAGGGCTTCCATGGCATGATCGATATTTTCTGGTGAAATAGGCGGGGCTTCTGGATCAGGGGGCGCAGCCTCATATGGCCCCACCCAACGCACGTTGAGGGTGCGTTCCAACACGTTAGTGAGCAGCCTGACTGCACCCATCTCCCTCCGAAGCGTGCCACGCACATCTGTCCGCAGGGCGGAAAGCAGAAAAAGCAGCCGAAGGGAGAACAGGCCAACCTCATGATGGGATGAGTTGACCGAATGCAAGCAGGCACAAAGGCCCTCAGCCAACTGCAAGTCAGCTCCCACCTGTTGTGCCGGCACGCTGTTAAACACCACGTTGCACATGCACTTTAGGGCCTCCACCACAACCCTCTCCTCCTCTGCTGACTGCGCTACATTCAATGGCTCTCCGTCATGTCCCGCCACACAGATCCGGGCCAGCCCTGCTAGAGTGAGGATGCCCTCTCTGGTGCCTACGGGACCAAGTACACGCTTGTCTCTGGACAGGATGCGCAGGGTCTCGAGGCAGGTGCTTTGGCAAAGTGGAAGATCTGACCGGCGGAGAACAGTGAGAAGACCCTGACACAACTCCTGCAGAAGGGACCACAAAACACAAGGTTAAAAAATGTCATTGATCGTTATAAATAAAACAAGGTACTACATACCAAAACAACCCAGAACACATCACACTGAGATAATAGACCACAAATCTGTTACTCACAATTCGTGCATCCTCCTCTTTGCGGTCAAAGGCGAACGTGTGGCAGTTCTGAAATGAAATGAAAACATGACATGAGACAATGTTTGCATCCTTGTAAAGTCATAGAGTAGCCAGACATGAGTAAAACAGTTCACTAATCCTGCTGTAAAATTGTAGCGGATCTAAGGTAGGGACACCACTATGAAAATTTTGGTCAATACCGATAATTCTTTATATTTGAAAACCGATTACCGATATATTGGTGGATAAATCTAAATCCAAATTTTTATATAATTTTTAAAAGCCTGACTACAAAAAATTCTCACCATTAAAAACCATGTCCCAAGCACAACTATAATATTTTCATTATAATTTTATGTAGGCTAGCCGATATAACAGACTTGCACATGTTGCACATTTCCTTTTTTGGAAAGTTATTCCGATCATATTTCAAGCAATTCAAAACCATCATTGCAAACAGTGCGCATCTGAAGGAAATACATTATTTATTGGCCTTAAAATAGCAGCAAATGTTCTTATCAGGCCGATAACAATAATATTTTAAAAATTGCATACATCGGCCCATACCAATATGGTGGCCGATATTTTGTGCATCCCCAGTCTAAGCTAGTTGATCATCTATGAAATTCCATAAACAAGCTTGACCACATAAAGGCAAGACACTACAGACAAAACCATTGTTTTTTTAAATACACTGGTTTATTTAGAGATTTGGGGATATTATAACTTATATATTATATTAAATATGTCACTGCCATTGTTGTTGTTTTTTTTTTCTCAAGATGCAAAGTTTACCAGTAATGTTTTTTCTAAACCCTGTTTGTGAAACCAGCCTATAAACTATTAGCCTCTGTAGATTTCATTTAAAGTACGTTTAAAGGCAGTTTAAGGGGGGGGGGTTCGTCAAGCAACAGATTCAAAAATCTCCACTTCAGTAACACGCACAAACACCAAACTTTACCATTTTAATTATAATTATAATACATAATGTGTCGCTGGTCTAAGATGATGGTCAACCAAATAATGACTAGCTTAAACAGCTAGAAACCAACTAAGTTATCATGGCATGGTTTAAAATAAAGCTACCATTTTAAGATGGACCAGCAATACATCTGATTTGATGAATTTAATTATAATTAGAATCACAGTAACAGTATCAGTCTCTTTCTAAAAACTGTTAACTGAATGTGGTTTATTTAAGCATGTCTCGAGGAATAGGTAACGTAACGTAACGTTAAAGGAAAATCCTGTAACGTTACCCTGGAGATTTCCTCAACACAAACAAAATTAGCATACATAACATTTCGACAAAATTAAAACCACTGTAAACACCGAATATATGGCTAAAATTGCTGTTCACACCAGCATACTCTGATAATTCATACAGGCATATTTCGTTGATAAACTAGAAGTGCAATAATATTTCCATCAGTATGCTGTCAAGTTAACGTTACCTGTCTGACATCTGTCAAGCTAGCTACTTTAGCCTTCCATAACTTCGAGACGTAACGTTAACTTAACCAAAACAACAGTTAATTTCTACTCTATTCGTCAGCAATTACTATTTCCCCCTTGCTCATCCATAGGTCAAATATGGCATTTTTTGTTTAAAAACAATCAAGTTGGATGTAGCAAATAGGTTCTATCATGGCTAACAGCTAGAGGATGCTAGTTTACGAACGCCTCGTGGCTTTAATCATCGCTAAATACAAATGAAGTACACGTCCAAAGGTCAGAAACAAGGCATTTTTTCTTCGCAGAGACCAAAAACCTTTTTGTTGGTTCACACACACTGGGTATATTGAGATTAGCGAGCGGCTAACGTTAACTAGCTAATAGTCATTTACATTGCTAACGCACATTAAAACAATATGAGATAGTGTGTTAAGCTAACAGCAGCCACTTTACCTCTGTGTTATACTTCTGCAAAAGCTTTTCAACCCCCTTGTCATCTCCACCGTCGATCTCTGATAGAATAGCACTTAAACTCATCTCTGAATGTTGCTTTTGCCGTTCACTTAGAAACACTGACAGTCCTCCTCACAACAACAGAACAGATGAGTTACACACCTCCTGTTTCGTTCATCTGTTCAACTTTCACCCGTTAACGTCACGTTTCTCGCGTAAGGCACAATCCAGTAATAAGGATTTCCTCAAAGCTCCCTGGATGGTGTCCAAATGTCCCAGGTCTTATAATAATATTCATTGTGTACACATTGGAAATGTTATGATGGCAGTCAGAAAGATTACAAAACTAACTATCCTATGTTTTGATTTTGATATAATTAAGATGGTAGTTTTACATCACTGGGCTGACCAGCAAAAGAAAGAAAAAAAACTATTCAAACTGGTTAGGATGGTTCAGCATGTAACGTGATAACTGCACATGACCAGCTAAACCAGCTGTTCCAAAAACACAGATGGACTTTCCAACAAGAAATAGAATTATGAATAAATTATGCAATTTCATATTAACTATTTTTTTCTCCCTCTACATTTCATTAAAAAGTCATTTTTGAATGAATACTTGTTTGGTCACTGCACAAAATTAATAGACATAGGCAACAATTTGCAGTGATACATTCATAAATAAATTATAAATAAATACATATAATCACATTTAGAGTTGAATTATCAAGATGTGACCATTTAAAAGGTGTATTTCAGCAGATTTTTTTAACTTTACCTTAAAGTTTAATAGTACCTGATTAGAGTTTGATACCTGCCAGTAATTTAAAGCTAAATATGTATAATGAATTTCTTAATATATATATTTAAAACACAATAGACATTTTAAGTAAAAAAAATAAAAAAATAAATAATAATAATAATAAAAAAGACAATCCAAACTGGGTTTTAAAAAATCTTTATGTGGCAACAAATAATTCCACATATATCATTTAAGTAACAGCTGTCACCACAGAAGTTACTGAGTGCTTTTATTTACAAGAGAAAGTGACTAAAGATAATAAATGTTACATTTTCATATTCTTTCCGTTTTATTCCTACCCATAGGGTAATAGGTCCACAGTACCTTTGAGTGCATTCAAAAACACACAAACCTAGGTTAACACTTTTCGGTTTCCTAAATCATACAAAACTGGATATACAGGTCAAACACAGATAAACAATGCAAAGGGACACAATGTTACAAAGCTACAGAAAAGATCTCTAATATTCTCCCAGGATCACACTGGGATAATTCTGCATTTGTGTAATATGAGAAATCTTATGTTCACATTCGCATGCAACAAGTACTCATGTGAGTTGCCCTTATTTGTTTAGACTCCTATGACGTCCGCAACCTGGCAGCTGGCCAATAGGGCGTTCTGAAGTGAAATATTAAGGCATTTCTTCTTGGTGCTGAGAATGGGTTATGCTAGGAAAGCAGCACACTTTCATGTTGACAGTGGCAGTGAAAAACAAAACCCTGTGGTATTGTTACAGATCCATTGACGTCAAACACCCAACCTGTGGTGACAGAATCCTGTGAGGTGCGCATTTTTACACTGAAACTAGGTCAGCGAACAAAATTTTTGCACAGTAAATGGCAGTACTGGTCTATAATGTTTATAGAGATAAATGAGAAAAGGCAAGGAAAGGCACAACTGGGACACTGCCTTTTTGCACTCACACAATGATTGAGATTCGAAAAGAGTTTCATTGGCAGCTTACACTGTAAACACTGACCACACCAATAACATCTCTGACACAATGTCCTTTCCACTCAAATACATTCTCTGTAATAAGGTTAAATATTGGCGGCTGCTGTTTTATCTGTTCAGCTTTCCACGCGCAGACATCTGTTATCTTGGACGAAGACTCTCGGAAGTGTACAATCATTTTGCCCACCCAGTCGTGGCCTCCCCATTGATATAGGCAAATCCTGGAAAATGTTGCACATGCTCATATTCAGAGTTCCTGCGTGGGGCCAGAGGGGAGTACATGTCTCCGGTGGAGTAGCGTGAAGTGTGGACTGCGGGGCTGGTGTAACAGCTGTTGGCTGAGGGCACGTCTGGCCAACGAGGGGTCACAGGGCTCGAGTGTAGAAGAGGAGACCCACTCATCAAACAGGACTCCATTCTGGACATCTGGCTGTTGAGTGGATACTGCAAATCAGAGAGAGACATGCATGAGGACCATTGCAACAAAACACAAGCAACTTATGTTGTGCATTCTATAAACGATTCACCTCATCTTCCTTTTTGTTAAAGGGACAGTTCACCCAAAAATGAAAATTTTGACATCATTTACTTTACCAAACCTGCAGTGGCGTATGTTTGATTTTGAAATTGGTGGGGATGGGGACATCCATGTATAAATATATTTTAAGTTTTGATTGAAATTATTAATTGGAATCTATCAGTGACACTGGATATTGGTAGGGACACATCCCCAGGGTCCCTACTAAATTCTACGCCTCTGCAAACCTGTATAAGTTTCTTTCTTCTGTGCAACACACAAAAAAAGACATTTTAAAGAATGTTGGTAACGAGGCAATTGACGGTATGTGTTCAACAGAAGAAAGAAACTCTTACAGGTTTGGATAAGTATAATACTTGGACCAACTGGCTAAAACGGACATAAATTCATGCCCTATGTAATGCATTCAATAAATCCTTTTTGGCTTTTTTTTTATTGTTAAAATTATGATGCAAGACTATCTAATAATCAACTACAAGTGCAGCAATTCACCATCATTTGTACTGGTAAAATAAAATAAGAAAGCTAAGTTAAAGGAGTAGTTCACTTTGAAAAAAACTTTTGCTGATAATTTACTCACCCCCATGTCATCCAAGATGTCCATGTCATTCTTTCTTCAGTCAAAAAGAAAGTAAGATTTTTGATGAAAACATTTCAGGAATTTTCTCCATATAATGGACTTCAATGGGAACCAAACGGTTCAAGGTCCAAAAGACAGTTTCAGTGCAAACTGTTCAAAGGGCTTTAAATGATTTCAGACGATGAATAAGGGTCTTATCAAGCGAAACGATCGCTCTTTAAAAAAAAAAAGTTTACGTTTTATAAGCTCAAATGGTCGCCTTGCTCTGTTCTGTGATGCACGTTCGTGACTCTCCTGTTCGAACTCGTTTATCAAAATGAACAAATCTTTTTTCATGTCATTTGGTTCATTCAACAAACGAAATGAACGAGTTGACTCGAGAAAAGATTTGTTCATTTTGATAAACGAGTTTGAACAGGAGAGTCACGAACACGCAACACAGAAGAGGCGAGCAAGGCGACCATTTGAGCTTATAAAACTTAAACTTTTTTTTTATTAATGAGCGATCGTTTCTCTTGATAAGACCCTTATTCATCGTCTGAAACCGTTTAAAGCCATTTGAAACTGTCTTTTGGACCTTGAACCGTTTGGTTCCTATTGAAATCCATTATATATAGAAAAATCCTGGAATGTTTTCATCAAAAACCTTAATTTCTTTTTGACTGAAGAACGAATGACATGGATATCTTGGATGACATGGGGGTGAGTAAATTATCAGCAAAAGTTTTTTTTAAAGTGAACTACTCCTTTAACATAGCAGTATTTTTGTTGCTGTGGGTAACAGTCTAAAAACAAAACTGAGCATGTCAGCTCAAGATATGTCTATATAAAACAATCTGTTCTCTCTGGGGAAGTCAACAAAATCTCCATGTGTCTCCTCTCCATTGCCTCCTTCAGAGTAGCTCTCTTGAACAAAGTGTAGACATTGTATCCATTTTAAGTTGACGGAAAATAAGTGGAAGTAAAAATCTATAAGTGCTCTCTAAATAGAAACCGTCCACAGTCAGAGCTTTTATGAACGGCTGCGGCACGGAAAAGAAAGTCAGGCGGGGTCAGAGACCTAGATGTGTTGCTTGGGGACCTCTTGTTCATGCAGATAAAAGAGACCATTGAATAACAATATTTTAATAAACACGCTTTTCCATCTGGATTTCCGGCCACTAGTTGAGTTGTCTGAGACGGTCATTGAGTCGATGGTAGAAAGACATTGGGTGTGTGTGAGTATGTGTGTGTGGCTCTCTTGGCTCTAGCTGGTCCACTTTTCAGAGGCTGCATCCGCTGTGTGGAGGAGAACTCTGAGGACCAGCTGATCCCCCATTACAAAGGCAGGCTGGACCAGAGAGCTCTTGACAGGAAATTACCATCACACCCGCTTTGACTTTCAATATATGTGACCAGACCCACTCCTCTCCATCCACAACTGAACAATTGAATTCAACTATTCACACTCTCTAAATCTCAAGCACAATAAAGACTACTTAACATTCAACTATTCCCTCAGTTTTGGAACTAGTAACATGCAGCATGTAAATTTTGTATACACTTAGTACATTTGCTTGTCCACAATTTAGTGTAACTTCTCCTAAAGTTTTCAGGCTACATCTACTAAATTTGGCACAGACCTGCAGCCTGTTCTTAGTGTGCTATATCTTTTTAAACTGATCGGACAAACTGTTTTCCAGTATCTGATAATTAAAAACCTCATAGTTATCCGTCTTTGTTTCTGTCTTTCTTTTAAAGTTTAAACTAGCACCCAGAACATTAACTCCATTATTCAAACTCCACATCTTTCTAAATTAAAAATATATAGGCTAATACTCATTATACACTTTAAAATTCAAATAGTCAATATCTGGTATTCCAACTACATAAGGCCTGAATAAGACTCAGACATCAAGGGAATTTTAATGTTTAAACAAGGCTTTTCCAGGCCAGTATCCAGACCTTTTATAAATATCTGCATGGAAAGTGTTGCTTTGGCTGATTCAGGCTAAAGTAACGGCATCATTTTGAGATTTAACGAGTGTTGTTTTCATCAAACTTTCACCCAGCAGTTTAACCCAGCAGGTTTAACAAAGACAATTAACTGAGCCTTTTCACCTTTGTTCTCTTTCAGAAGTCAATACACTTTAAATACATATGCTAAATGACCAGTATTTCTGATCAGGAGGAGTTCAGACTTTTACCCCCGTGTGTGCTGAGGTAAGCAAGCATTCTCTATCCATAAAACTCGGTGGATAACAGTTAAAAGAACATTTCAGATGCTAATGACTGTAATACATCAACCACCTTTCACATTCACAATATGTACAAAGTATTCTTCTCTCAGTTACAAACCCAGTAAAAGAGACTAGAATACACTAAATACTAGAAAAGGATGGAATACACTTCCACACCAAATACTGGGGAATACACACCCATTTCCATCTGTTATGTTTACTGTCTTAATACTCATTCCTAAGTCCCATCTAAAATGTTTTCTCACAGAAAATTGGACATGCAATTAATGCATGTATACGTCTTTTCTGACTATAATTATGACATAAAAAGTAATAATTTTGACACAAGTCAAAATTTTAATAAAAAGTTTTATACAGAATTAGGTCACTAAAAGTCAGAATTATGACACAACTAAAGGTCATAAGTTGAATATTTCAAAAGTCATAATTATCACATTCAACTGTAGGTCATAATTATGAGATAAAAAGTTGAATATTTGTCAATTATGTCTTTATGCCAAAAATTTAACTTAGTTTATCAAACTTTCGACATTTTATCTTGAATTATAGCTTAGTATATACATTTTGACAACTATAAATCATAATTATGAGATCAAAAGTTTAAATTGTGGCATAAAAAACAATTTTATGCCACAAATATTATCTTATAATTTATCTTATAATATATAATTGAGCGTTTTTGTCTTATAATTGAGCGTTTCTCAATTTTGTTATTGATGAGATTTGTTATTTTGTAATTAATATGGCCTAATTTTGACTTTTTATGTCAAAATGATTACTTTTAGGCTCATATTTATGATCTATCATTTCATTTGATTTAATATTTTTCCCTTATGTAAAGTTAAAATGGGTGTTAACTGAACTAATGTGACTTTGATTGACATCACAGACGAAATTGAAGGGGTAGAGTCGCAGTAGACTGTGAAAATTATCAATCTATATTCTGTAATCACATGTTTTATGATATTTTATAAATAGTTCAGAAAGTTTATAATTAAATAGTATCATATTAAAACAATATGATTTTAGGATTTTGAGAGGGAGGAGCCTGACCTGTGCGGAGGTCCGGTGGTATGAGGAATAGTGCAGAGGGCTGGGCAGTCCTGGTTCATGGGTTAAACTGGAGTACTGACTCTGGATGGCATGATGGTGCTGGTTTGCGTAGCTGCTGTAATTATAGCTGCCAGTATACCTGGAGAAAATGGAGTACAAATCTCTAAAAACATTTCATAACCCATACTGTAATGTTGTTTGCAACATCATTTAATATCTTCTCATTGATTTTGGGGGCTCACCCATGCTCATCCCGATGTGGGTAAACTGGCATCCTGTGGGTGGAGGAGGAGCTGTGTAGAGGGGGTCCGCCTCTCATGCAGGAAAGCTGGGATCCGGTCTCGGGTGGGCTGCCACCTGAGGTTGTCACTGTGTATGTAAGGGACCAGGTATATGACTGAACAGCTCCTGGCACATACAGACATACATATACAAAGAAACGTGTTTGACGTGTTAATTAAATGAGCTTACTGTGAGATACAGTTTTACTGAATGCATGGAATGGGCCTCGTACTGTGATACTGTGATGTAAGATATGAGTGTTGCAATCAGTTCGGAGTCACCATTTACCTGTGGTAGCTGGTGTGCTGGTGTACTCCGGAGACTGAACTGAATTGGGGGAACCTACTGCTGGTACGCCCACCGAGTGAACAGACTTGGCAGGAGAGTAGGGCCCAGGTGACGTAGATGTGGGGGTGGAGCCTATCAGCATCTGCTCTTCCCCAGAATCTGCTGTAGTAGCCCAAAACAAAAGCCTAAAATGTTAAGAAATCTTTGCAATTTTGAAAACTATCATAATGTTTTAGATTTTCTCTGCTGCAATAACCACAATGTATGTTTTGGATGATGGTTTGCTAGTGTAAGATGCCCCAGCAGACATCTTAACAACCTTAACCAGATGTGATTGGTACGCTGTTAAGTGTCCCAATTAACCTGAATTGCCCAATATGGTTCCCCGCTTAGCCAGAAAGACAATGCTGGACAATTTCTTTCACCAGATAGATCATCACCAAAAACCATCATCTAGCATTAAGCTGATTTACAGCATCTAGAATATAAAGAGCTAACAAGTAGCTAACAAGGACTACAACTACCAAAAGGACGTGAGTTTGAATTGTGCAACCATTGTTTTCAATATATTGCTACTTTTAATTCTGTAAAGCTGGACACGAAATAATAGTCAGATTTTGTTTTATTTTTATTTTTTTAAAGAAAGCATGTGTGTTTTTTTGTTAAGTATCATATTTGATACTCAGGCTTTTATGGCTAATAGTAGCTCATACATGAGGAGTAAAAACACTTCAGTGTGTTATTCAGAGATCCAAGCAGAGCAAAAATTTGCAATTCTGTGCTGTTGATTTATTAATATGGCCAAAAAGCAATATGAAATTTTAATGGCTTGTAATGTAAATCAATGAGATCTCAATAACAATATAGCAGACTATTTACTCTACATAATATGCATATAAAATCTGTCTTTGTAAAATGATTTTTTAAAGGCTTAGTTTTATGATCGAAGCTTTGTAGCTCAAAGCTCTTTCATATAATGAAATGCAATACAATGACGATCGAGAGACGTATAAATAAGCATTCCTCAAAAGCCATAAGTTATTCTAATATCTACTTAAAAAAATCAGTAGAGACAGAATATGAAGAAGATTGTGTACAACAGGTTTTTCCAGCTATATTTTGTTTATGTTGATAATTTAGAGGCCTTGGAAATGTGTGTATTAAATTTGATACAGCAGGCTTTATAGACTTATACTAAAAAGAAATTCCAACTTCAAAATTTAAGTTGTGTTTGACTATGTATCATTTATGTTGTAGAACAAAACATAAAAACTCTCTTCAAAAACTACATACTAATGAAAATCCTGTTTTAACGACAAACCAGCTTTCTGTGTTAGTCTACAAATTTGATGTCATGACAGATCAGCTCTATTGCTCGTATCAAATCGATCTTACCTGGTGAACCCTCTCCTTTCATAGCCCTCATCAGTTCATTGGCTCTCTCTTGGCAGTGCAGAGACTCAAGCAAGTATAGTACATAGTCATCAAACATGAGGTGGATCAGATGGAATGAGCCTAGAAATATAAAGAATCCAATTTATCATCAAAAGTTCCTACCAATTCAAGTTCACCTGTCTGAAACAAGAAATAATTGAAGGCTTTGTGGACAACTACAATAAAGCATTTTGAATTTGAATCTCTGAGAGCTTTGAGAGATCAAAATGATTTGACGTTGTTAACTGGCGCAATACTATTGAGCTCAAATGCAAGTCAGAACCAAACTAGCGGTCCAAGCATAAAATCTACAGAGTTACTGAAGCATATGATGCTTTGAGTCCATTTTCTGAATGAGATGGGGGAAAGAATTCATAAGGAGCATGGTACAATCCTCACATTGTGTTAGCAACTCCAGCCACTATGTGCATAATAAACATGGCTGCTATTCAGCGGACTGGGCGCAATACTGCCCGGTCATAAAATGGGAAGAAGGGGGGAAAGACTTGGTGGGGGTTTGCCTTTGTTAATTAGCTGTTTTGTACAGGGAGCTGCATTATCAAAACACTGCAACCAGCTGTGCCTTTGATATTCACAGACAGAGCTGACAGGGAGGGGGCTTTTACCTCTTTTATGGCCCTTCTTTCAGTAACTTTGCCATAGACGGCTAGATGGTGTAAGCCAAGAGTTAACAAAGCTGCCATCTTAGTTAAAAGTTGACACTTGGTGTTGTGGATTGAGAAACTTTGAGCTAACCTGAAAAACTCAAGCTTCCAAACAAATAAAATCAGTAAGAAGTACTTTCAACTCTTTCTAATTGCATGATTGTTGTGACAAAACGGTGCAGCTAGACTCACCGAAGCTGGGTGCACTATGCAGCGTCATATCCCGGATAACTCTGGTCCCGAAACATGACCACATGAGCAGGAACTGCTGAGCTACCCTCTTCAGGCATCCGGGTCTCTTCCCCGCCACCTAAAGGGAGTATTACCATTAGAAAAGCCTGGGGGAAGGCACAGGGGCCTTAACCTTTGGGTCCATACTGGGGCCTAACCCCTAAGTACGAAAAACACGTCAACAAGTCAACTATTTGATTTGCCCCTAAGGAAACACCCTCCCATTGAACTATTGTCTGGTAGGTAGTATAAGTTCCCATGGCAACCACATTTACAAGCCCATATCTGGACTATAATTGAGGCCCCACAAAAAGGGGCCATGAAGACATCATTAAGTTGGGGGATTGCATCACGATAGGCCTTAAGTATGTTGTGACGGCATTTAGAGTTGCATGGGTTGGACACCTGTAAACTCTGTTATAAGAACATAAAAACAGTCTAATGACAATTCTTGATTATATTTCTGTTGAAATTTCTAAATGATACATCCATAAATATGTACTGTATATATATACAGTTTTGAGCATTGACAATAATAACAAATTTGTCTTGAGCACCATATCAGCATATTAGAATGATTTCCGGATTATGTGACACTGAAAACTGGAGTAATTATGCTGAAAACGATACTAAAATTATATTTTAGAAAGCAAATGTTTTGAATAGTGATAATATTTCACATTATTACTGTTTTACTCTAACTTTGATCAATCAAATGAAACCTAGAGAAAGACTTCTTTCAAAAACATTAAAAAAATATTACCGACCCCAAAAGGTATAGGTTTTTTTTATTCATATTCACATAATTGTATAGGCCTATATTTTAGCTAAACAAATAGATATCTAATTACTGTATAGGATCATCATACTGTAGTAGAGTAAAAATCAAGCCGGATTTTCCCAGGTCAACGTATTTTGTTGATCTAGGAACAACATTCCTGTCTGAAAATGTAGTCCCTCCCAACCCTATCCCTACACCTAACCTAATCCTACTCATTATCCCTAAAATCAAAGGGAAATGATGGGAAGATAACACTGACGTAGAAGCAGCTAACCCTAGTTGTAAGCTTAAAGTTGACATAAACTGAAAACTTGTCCCTCAAATCTGATTGGTTGCTCCAGGATCAACAAAGATGATGATCCAGGAACATGTTGCACTTGGGGAAATCACGTACCCTCACGACACATCTCTCCACCATAGAGTCCAGCCACTCGATGTAGGCTTCAATAGGGGACTGGTCCTCCAGCAGTCTGTCAAATTCTTGATACACTTTGAAAAACAACAGAAAAGAGTTTGAGAGATTAAAAACACATTTCTTTTTTGAAGAATGCATTTCTCAAATTGGTCAAATTCCATTTTAATTGCTAATCTATAATTACAAAAATGCAATTGGCACAGATTTGAGACCTCCGTATGAATTGTAGGAAGAGGAGCTCAGAATCCTCTTTTGAGGATGACATGACAGAATCTTTGAACTTTGACCTGATCAGTCATGTGAGAGGTTGACGCTGAAATGAATTTGAAATGCTCCTCGGGGTGTCAAACTGTGAGGGTTAACCTCTCAGTGTCTGTGGTTAAAGCTCGACGCTCATGGTCGTGGGAATGATTCAGCTCTGGTTGACAGCTACTGTGTGGAATCCGAAACGTAAACCAGTGGGGATTTTAACACAGCGCTGCATGTGATTCTGCAGCAAATACACTGCATGTGGTGTACAGACACACTAATGAATAAATCTAAATCAGTCCGGCTATGTCTTATCTGATACTTTTTCATGAAATGCACCACTATTCCTTACAATGGATGATAAGTCTCCTCTCGTCCTCTCTGGAGTCTTCCATTGTATAAAGAGTCTGTTTAGTGATGCTGTTGAGGTCTACGTTCCTCCAGTCTTCAAGCATTTGAAAGGTGATGTCTGCACTGTGGATCACCGTCCGAGAGGCCTGCAAGATCAAGATTTTAATTAAAATTGCTCCCTGCAGTATGATTGATCATAGACATTTGCAAAAAGTTAAATACTAAACATAAACCTGCTGTATACCTGACAGAGATGGTTTAATGATGTTTGTCGTTTAAGTATCTGGGAAAATCTTCTTGACACTGAGAATTTAAAAAAAAAGTAGCCTTAGAATACTAGCAAAGTTCATTGTGATGTTTTTGAGACTATTGAATATATTTGGCACCTACATTCAAACTTTATGTTGCGCAAGTTCTCAGGCAGGTCATGTAATGCCACCTTCAGCCACTCGTCCAGCTGCTTGGCAAACTTCCTGATCACCTGAGTGAGGCTGCATTATCGAAACACATAAACAAGGACATAAATGTTAATTACACAAAGAATGCTCTGACGCAATGACTTTTTTCACCTCTTGTAATGCGTCATTGAAAGGTAATCTGCTAAGTTAATTACCCTGACGCAAAAGTTAGATATGCAATGCTGGCATGATCTCTGTGGAAATAGTATTAAAGGTATTTATAGCTTGAAGACAAAAGTCTATTTGACTAAAGAAAAAAGTCTCAAGGCTTGGACTTATCAATCAGCACTGAGGCAATTCTGATGATGTAGAATGTGAGAATATAGCATCATATATAATATGCGAGTAAAAATATTCATAATCTTAACAAATTATTTGATATTAAAATGTGATGTTTCTTCACTTTTGCCACCAAAACCCTCTTACTTAGCCAAATTCCCCCCTCCATCCACTCATATAGGTAGGCTAGAGCTTTTCTTAATCCAGTTCCAATAAATAAACTCAAGTTCTGTCACAATTTTTCTTTTTCTAATTTAATAACCACTTTCCAGTGATGTAAAGTATTCAGGTAAATGTTAATTGTACTTTTTGGCTACTTTGTAGTTTTACGGAGTATCAAATATATTAGCAACTTTTACTCTATAAATGACTTAATTTTTTTTAACAGTATTTGTACTCTTTACTCTAATATATCTGTAATGAATAATGCAATTTCTCATTAAAATGTACACCTAACATTTTCTGCAGCAGTTTATTTTTCCTACAAAAGAAGAGATATTGCCATCTACACGGCTTTGAAGGTATTATATCGTGTGCGTTTTTAAAGGTGCTCTAAGCGATGTCGGGTGACGTGACTTCTTGTTGACGTTAAAAGTATTTTCAAACAAAATGGAGGCTAGATACACCCTCCCTCCTCCTGACTACTCCTCCACTGACCCCCCCAAACCCCACCCCCAGGGCCTTCTTGTCAGTTATTGGCTGGAATAGTTTGTTATGTTTCATGGAGCGGGTTGCCGCAGTTTGTTTTTGCTGCCATTTGTGGAGCCTGGGTTTTCTGCATAGACCGCATTTTTTTACAGTGTGTTTAGGGGACATGCAGCAAGCGGATATTGAGGAGATGTTTGCTGTATATAAAAAAATCGCTTAGAGCACCTTTAACCAATTTTTTCAACATGGCTACTCTAAGTGAATGTGAGTGCATTAGCATAAGTAGGTATTTGTGAATCGCAGGTGTTTCATATATGAGATAAGGATGTGACTTTAACTGGTGATGAGGCCGAAACCAAAGTCCAGTGCAAGCAGCCTTTGACCATTCATTTTACTTAACATTATTATTTATCCGTTATATTGAAGAGACCTTTTTGAGGGATATTAGTTTACTTGAGCCCTTTTTGAATTCTTGAGCTTAACTGAGACTTGAGAGTGTTTGTAGACGTTGTCAACCTTGATTTAGTGCAATTTTGAGGTTTCTTAGAAGATAAAAATGTGATTGCTCTCCTCACAAATCAACTGTGTCTTGATTTTCACTGGCATGTCTCTAATGTGTTGAGGACTAGAGAATCTTTGAGCCTACATTCAGTATGAGTAAGCACTGTTAAAATCAGATACTAAGACTTTTACTTAAGTCGTATTGGAATTGGTGACTTGTAATGGAGTAATTCTCGCTTTGAGGTAACGGTACTTGGTATGGTTTGACTTATACCACCCTTCCACCCAGAATTATGCCAGGAAATGCAGCATTTTCTTTAGTTCTACACTTTTTTTTAGCCCGTTCTCATCCCAAGACGTCATCTAACTGACGCTTTTGACCATACGTCAACATCCGACGTTTTAGGGCACCCTTTAACGTCAGTTAGATGACGCTATCTAATCCTAACCCTACCCCAGACCTAAACCTACCCCGTAATCTAACTGACGCTAAAGGTAAAGCATCAGTTAGATGACGCCCTAGGATAGCGTCATCTAACTGACGTTAAAGGGCACCCTAAAACGTCGGATGTTGACGTATGGTCAAAAGTGTCAGTTAGATGACGTCTTGGGATGAGAATGTGTTGCTTTTTTAACTAAATCAAAATAGGCAGGGATGGGAGTCACCTGTCAGGTAGAGCCTGTAGGACGGTGGGCATGAGGACTCCTGAGATGGCCTTGTACAAAATAGAGTCACAAACCCCCACTATATTCACCACTGTAGAAGAGCCCAGGACAGGGAGCATGTGGGGCGGCATGCCCTGCCAAAAGTGCAACAGGAAGCTCTGGACCTATGCATATACACAAACAAATAAACATTGTGATAAAAAATGAGGAAAGCATTTTCTTGTGGAAACCATACTTCAAATATGGTAAACATAATTCAAAGCATATTAATGCATGCATGCAACTAAAAAAAAAAGACAAAAAAAGAAATGTCAAACCTCATCGAAGTTGGCTCGTATGACAGTATCCAATATTCTCTGACAGTGAGTTCTGTACATCATGATAAAGGTTGAGACCTTGTAGAGAAAAAAAGCCCATTTAAACGACCCATTTATAATACTTTCCCACAGAGACTAATTCAACGAAACGCTTGGTTAATGATGTCATACCAAATTCATTCCTGACTCATGGTCATGCATTAATAAGACACTAAAAGCCTCTAACACTATAAGAAAGAGGATACAAATACCAAACAACAAAAAAAAAGCTGCTTTCACGAACAATGCCTATTTACAAGGTCTTGCCAAACCAGTGTATGAAAAGAGGCTTTAAAGATCAGAAACTCACAAACCATTTAAAATTACAGGCACCTTTTTAAAGCGAGACAGCTAGTGCCCGTCCTTTGTCCGATGCGAGATCTTATTATCTACTCGAAAGATTAAGAGTTCGCTAGGAACCAACACATAAATCCTCCAGGTCCTCATCTAAATCCAGGCCCAGGGAAGGTCCGCCTGACACATGAAAGCAGGATCTAGAGGGGTGGGTAGCGGGCAGGAGGAGGGAGAAGGGGGGGTTGGAGTTGGAGGTTAGCAGTTAGAGGTTTTAGTGATCTGTTTACCTTCTCTTCTGGCAGACTGGCAGGCAGATTTAAGTCTTTGACATTTGGAAAGTCTGGCAGGAGAGTGCCCAGCTTGGAGCGCGGTGAATACGCCACTGTCTGTTTGGTGACCTCTTTCTTGCCCGTCTCGTTCACCCACGCAGCGCCCTTTTTAGAGTACATCACATCGTAGTACTGGGAGCTCTCCTTCACAGCGATTCCATAGTAGTGATACCTAAGAGGGACAATTGAGTGGCAGGATGGAGATTATATATGAGCTGTAAAAAAAATATTGTTGGTTTAACTTAAAAAATTAAGTTAATTGAAATGGAAAAATTGAGTTAATACAATGAAGGTGATTGATTTAATAACTTAAAATATTATGTTATCTGAATGATTTAAGTTGATTTGACCAACGAAAAAATATTTTTTTACAGTGTAAAAAGTGTTCAAAGTCTAAAGTAGATTTGTGACAGTGTTCATTTCTTTTTATACATTTCTTTGTAAATGGCAATATGTCTTTCAATGACCAAGATCCTAATAACTGTTTTTTAACAGGCCCAAGTAACATATATATATATATATATATATATATAATGCTCACCATGGCTGCATTTCTACATTTATTTCTATATATAAATATAGAAAAATACTGTAAAAACAGTACTATTGTGAAATCTGATTTAAAATAAATATTTTCTATTGTAACATGCTTTAAAATGTAATTTATATATAATACATTTAGATCAGAAAATTGCTCAAAATTCAGCTTTGCCATTACAGGAATAAATTGCATCTTATGTTAAAAAGGAAAACATTAACTATTAAATAGTCATCATATTTCACAATATTACTGTTATTACTGCATTTTTTTAATCAAATAAATGCAATCTTGGCGGACATTAGAGACTTCCTTCATTTTTAAAAATGTAATCTTCAAACATTTTTTTTTTTCAAATAAATTATAAATACATTTTTTAAAACACTTATTTCACAGGATTTTTTTTTTAGTTTGGAGCAACATAAGGGTGGATAGATAAGGGCGGGGAAATAAAACTTTGCAAATTAATCATTAGTTATTGGAAGTGATATTGACTCCACTTGGCTCAGTTTCAGATTGTCATCAACTTGACAAAACATATTTAAAGTGATATGATAAATGTAAAAAGTTAGAAAAGGTCTATAATATTGGAGAAGGAACTTACTTCGATTGGCCCCTCGTTCCTAGTCTCCGTGTGGTTAACTGAGGAAACTGTTGTCTTATTATCTGTAAAACACACACACACACACACACGCATGAAACTTTTCAGAGCTTTTGGTGACATCAGTGTGTTATCTGTAACAACTACGACAAAAAAATATCTTCTCAATCATCTTGTTCGATTCATACATGTCCACTGACATTTCTTTTCTGGCCAATCTTTCTTTTTCTCTCTGCTTTTTGTCCATGAGCTCCTTGGTCCAGCTCCTGGTGCAGAAAACTTTGCAAACAGTGAAGCTCTCTATTGTGCGGGATGAAAAAAGAGGCCAAGCTGTGAAGTTTCTGTCAGGCTTGGCTTGATAAATGAGCAGACAGGGAGGCAGGTCCAGCTCTCTCTCTCTTTTTTGTCCTGAATCAATGAAGCCTTCCTAAAGGACACCCCACGCTGCTCCAGCCACTGATCTAACATTCCGCAACATCTCACCCTTCCAAATTTCCTTTAATTACACATTAATCCAGGCCCCCTCTCTTTTTCAATATCCTCCGACAGGACCCGGGGGAGCGGGACAAGGGTGTCGGGGGGTGGCTATATGAGTAGGTGGGTTGAGGGGTTGTGGGAACAAGGGTGAACATGTTCATTGTTTTTATTGTCCAGCTATGAGTTTGCAGAAGAGGTGTAAGAAAAGACCACTGGCTGTGGCTCTTCATAATACCCAGTATTATGTAATGCTTTTCTTTTTTTTGTTTTTTTGTAACAGATGTATTCCTTCCTCTTTCAAGTGAACATGCATTTTTATAGGACCTTTGATAAGAGAAAACTATGTGTTTTTACATTTGATTTCCTCATCAAAGACAGAATATTTGATTTCATCACTGTATTAAACACATACCTTCCCGAAGCTTGCAGCGTTGACCGGCTGAGAATCAAGTTTCTCGCAGAAGTCCAAGTAATGCATGTACAGTGCACTGCGAGGAATACAAACACCCTCTGCGATCTCATAGTTCTCCTCCAACCTAACGAGAACACAGTTAGGTCAGCGCACATAGAAAACTAGGGTCTACACATCAGAAGTCAATGTTAAATAAACTCGGGAGGGAGGCAGTTCTGCGGTTCTAAAACAAATATTACTGTGTGTACTGGAGGGATCTTCAAGCAATGGGTCAACGTGAAAAAATTTGGTTAACCACTTAACTGTCACCGTCCCACAGGTGGGACGTTTGCCACTATATTTTTACAACAATAATATCTTAGTAAATACCTTAAATAATATTGACAAACTATATATCATTTGAAAGCTTACAATCTCTAGTTTCCATATTTGGTGACTGATTTTCAAAATATATTACAGAGGAGCCATAATTTATCAATATAAAACAAGAATATTTTCATACTCATAAGGCGTGTTCAGACCTTTGTTTTAAAATAGCAATAAACATGAAAAATCATGAAAAAATGGTAGATACCTCAGTTTGTTTTCATGCCAAAAGTTCAAAAGATAGAATCCATTCAATTATTTTGGAAAAAAAAGGTCTGAAAAGTTTAAAATATCAAGAAAAAAAAAATAAATTCACCATTTGTGACGTGGCAGCTAGCTATGACTTACATGCGTGTTCTTTGTATGTGTTTCTTAGAGGTTCAATTCATATCAAAATCTGCCAAACTTCCCATGCTACTCCTGAATAGGATCTCTACTTCAGAAATTGTATGAAAATTGTGAAAATAATGGTTTATATCACTCAAAACATGAATGGAAATGCAGACGCCCTTATATGGGCAGTAATGGAGTCTGATTGTGCCCTAGTGAAAAAGTTGGGTACTGCGCTCAAACAAAATCTTACTGAAAGCTCATTTTTTGAGGTATCAACCTAAAATTTGAAACACAACTTGTTCAGATTTTTGGCTTTGATCTTTCTACCATTTTAGAGTAGCCCAGGTTTTGAAAATATATATTTTATGTAAAATATGAATAATTAATATTTTTACATTGTACATTTCCATAAACTCTAACTTCTATAACTTTTTTTCTGTTTCACTTTCTTAATTTATTTCACTTCTACAAAAATCTGCCAAATGTCTTCTTTAAAACAAGACCAATCATATGTCTATATTCCAAAGCATTCTTGAATTACAACCATTTAAGTTCGAAATGTGCATTTTCATGTCTATTCAAAAAAGGGGGGGTGACAGTTAACAGGTTAATTGTTTTTGTGTAATAATGTAGTTCAAGTTTAACAGTATCAATTTAACTTAATTGTAATAAAAAGTATTTCAAATGAGAGAAAATTGAAAATGGAGAGGTTCATTTGAGTTTAGTTTTGTTTGCCATATTTTTGACTGAACATTCAATGTGCAATTTGAAATGTAAAGTCTTTCTCTGTGAGGTTGTAAGTCTGTTCGCCTTTCTGATACTTGAAACCGACAACTTACAAACAGCAGGACTGCAAACATGACATTTGGAAATTCAACTGCTGTTTTATGATATAGAATTCCTAGACAAGTGAATGATTTATTTGAAAATTATAAAGCACGCAATTGTATGTGTCATATTTTACAAAATGGAGCCCTGAAACTATACACAAAATAGCGTATCTCAAACCCAAGGAGGAGTTTTCCCTCACACTGAAGCATTTTGCTCCTACTGGATGGCATTTAAAGTATAAAAGTGAATTACTATATTCATCATTTTCTAGAATTTTCAAGAATTCAACTTTGTGTGCGGCAGTGGTAAAGATGAAAATAAGTGATGTACATTTCTGGTGTAAATTAGACTCACCATTGTAATGTGGCAGGTGTTGAATGTGGCTTGGATGCTCGGTTATTTTCCTTCTCTTCGTCTTTTATCATAAGAACAACAACAATTAGAATTAGTAATAAAATAAATAAATTATACATAGGCTAATGCAATATATGTAGACTGTATATCAAAATTTATATACAGTAGCCTATATATATTTTTTCCTTTTGAAAGATTTTGTCACTGTTAACCTTCACATTATGTTCTCTCTGAGCAGAATTATTCATGTTTCATGCAGTCTATTCTGATTTAATTTATTCATGACGATACATTAGGCTACTTACTTTCGTCGTTGGACATGTTTCCAATTGAAGAGTGGCTGGAAAAGCGCTTGCTCTCGCTTTCGTTCAGACATCTTTCAATCCAGCTCTCTGCAAAAAGAGGGGGGGGGGGGGAAATATTATTTTTTACATTATTCCTTTTTATCGTAGGCATACGGCTGTCTTCTCGTAGGCCCGGCACGTCCTCTTGTTTATTTATTAATTTTTAGATTAAAAAAAAAATGTTTTAAACAGTGGGCGAAACGAAACAAAGTTTTAGCAATCTAATTTGGCCTTTTTTCAATTCCATTTTTATTTACTTATTTAACAAAGCCTATATTTAGCATAATGATTTATCAAGGCTATTCCCATCGGCAGAGGCAACAGGTGCAACCACGCCGTGGTGCCTAAACACAGAACTAACGTTAGGCCAATTCGTCTTATTTCGTTTTTTCCCCTAATATTTTGAAATGTTTTGTGAATGTGTTGAACTTTTTTAATTTTAAATTCCACAGTATATGCTATAGATAGGCTACATTAACTTTCAGTTTGTAGACGAGTGCAATAAACATTAGAAAACGTGGTTGCGTTGCAGCCACTGCTTAAAGAGTTGAGGCCGGGGCATAATAATGACGGGGCAATTCAATTATAATCGATTGTGCGGATCT
The DNA here is from genome assembly GCF_988280905.1 of Pimephales promelas. Classification (NCBI taxonomy): domain Eukaryota; kingdom Metazoa; phylum Chordata; class Actinopteri; order Cypriniformes; family Leuciscidae; genus Pimephales; species Pimephales promelas. The sequence continues at coordinate 26,973,434 of NC_142778.1, forward strand.
TTGGGCAGCTGGGATTCTATTTGAAATGTTTTCAGCAGAACTGCAGGAATCCTTCATTGTTCCCGAGGCGAATTACAGGCGCGCGCACGCTCAATTGATTCTGCGCGCTCGCCGTTCCTCCATTGCTGTGCCTGTGTCGTCATAATAGAACCTTTTTAGCGCCATTCTCATTTATGCTATGTAAGTAAGCCGACTGGTGTCCTTACATCACAAGACTGAAACACTTTTAATTCGATTCGAACGTAAGTCAAACATGTTTTCCTGCAGTGGCCATGACAACAGTTATAGCATCGGCTGCGAGTCACTGGGCAACCAATAGCCTAATGATGCTTCATGACGCGGCTGAAGTTATGGAGAAAGTTATGATACTCAACAGTTGTTTGGATAAGTTATTTGACAGCCTTCAGACAAAAAATTGAGATGTACTTTTGACTTGATTAAAATATACATTCAGTGAGGCAAATTTGCACTTGATGAAATTACTAATAACATAAAATCTACATTCTTGACTGAATGGATTATGGAGATCATAGTTTGGTAGCAAGTTAAATGCTCTAATTTGCTAATTTCCTATCATAATAATCAAATCCTCATAGTTTCAAAAAGCAAGAAAAAAAAACAAGCAGGTGTTTTAAAAATAGCTTATTACATTACAAAATGCTAAGGAGCTATGATATATTTTTTGATCACTAAATTAATTGTTAAAGTTATGAACAAACTTCTGTGCTTTTACAAACTAGGAAATTAAATTTCCCTCAAGTATTCATTTTTTTGTGTGTGTGACAATTATTGACAGGCTTTGGATTTTCTGAGATCACACTTTTTAGGTAAAATAAACCAGCAATGAGACGGAGAAAAATATAAACAAGTTCAATTTACTTAATGTAAAATATTCCTTTTATGTAAAAAAGTTATTTTTAAAAGGCTACAACAGGCTGTATAAACTATTTCAAGTATTAACATGCATTTGAAAAACCAAATGATCATTTTTAATTTTGCTGGCATTTTTTTTAATTTAAATGAAAACGTATTATTATTATACTGCAGCTGTTATGAAGCTCAACAAATCTCATTTGTCCCATCAGAATCTAATTCATCTGTCAGTCTCGTCTCATAGTCAGTTGAGATCAGATTTTCAGTCTGTAATTGAATCATTTGCTCTGTGAACAGTTTAAGTAGTTCTCTAAATAATTGGATTAAATCCAATCTAAAGCCGAGACTGATCTGAGATCATTAATAATCATGCGCTGAATATCAGGATGGAAAGGAGTATCCAAAATGGCTAATAATTTAAAAACATTCTCACAAAACGACTGCATTAAACAAAATTGAACGATGGGTAACACTGCTTTTTGAAGCCACGAGGAGTGTAGAATTGACACATTTGGTGGTTAAACTACTTCTAGAAATATTCGAAATAACATTGCCTTTGCAATTTATACCTTCAGGACATGCAATTATATTTACCAATAGTATCAAGTGCAGTTTTGACTCAAGTCAAAACTTAGCTTGAGCAGGTGCATCATTAAAAAACCAAAACAACAACAACAACGTTTAAACTGGACAACAAACTCAGATCTGTGACCTTGCATGAGTTTAGTCTCAATTTAAGGTCATATTGCTACTCCGTAAAAACGCCGTCCACTTTACATAGTCCCAAATCGGTGTAAAACCATATTCTCAGCAGAAGCACACCCATCCGGGGGGGGCCAAAAAAAAAAAAAAAAAAAAACACGCGCCAACTTATCTCTTGGTGTACTAGATTCAAGAGCTTCCCTGACGAAAGGTTAAATAACTTTTTCTGATGCCAATCTCATGTCTCAAAATCCCAAGGCCCGTTTCGCGTTCCAAAAGAGCCCAGATCCCAGGCGTCCCAATGTCTCGGCGGTGCAGCAGGAACCAACCTGTGGAATCCATGTCAGGCTCTTCCAGCAGCCCACAATGCATCCTCTTCCCATGCACGTTCCAGGGGCTCCTCTGAGAAAATGGCTCCGTGCTGGACTCCCCCTCCTCAGCTCCCTCCGTCTCTCCGAGAGAACTGCCCGTCGTAGAGATGCATAAGATGTGAGGTCCGTGGAGAGGGTGGCGATGCTGATGGAGGTGGGGGTGTGGGTTGTAGGAGCGGGTGGGGTGGGGGTCACAGACTCCAGAGATCCAGCGGGGGAAAAGCCAGAGCCGTCAAAATGTTTGCTGATGTTTCATGGGAAAGGGGCTGATTTTATAGGAGCCCTGATGGGGGACATGTCATTGATAGGCTCGGCAGGCTGATGAATGGCTTCGAGTCAGATGGGGATGTGGCAAGGCTCACTGGAAGTCTTTTGTGGGGCTGTTTTGAATAAGAAAAGCTCCCTTCCCCGAAAAAAAAAGAGGCTTAGATCTACGCAATCCCAGCACTGTGGCCTCCCCGTCTCCCATTATAGCATTTAATACGTTTTCGTACCCTCTCCTCACACGCACATACAAACTCTGCCCCTGCTGCTTTAGTTTTAAAGTTCTCCATCCAAGGGCCACTTTTTGGCCCATTGCAGAACTTTTTTGATGTCTGCGATGCCGGTCTGGAAACGGGAGCGTGAACGAGTTAATTCATATCAGTGCAAAAAAAAAAAAAGTCTCACGCAAACATGTTTCTCGTCATCTTTTGAAACCAAAAGTCCAGAAAGTTCATAGGCCGTTGGCAAAACTGGATAGAGAAAGTTTGGTGGACCCCCCTCCCCTTGTCGCTCTCCTTGAAGCAACCTTATTTTAGTGTGCTGGGAGGAGAGCGCAGCCACAAAAGAGGGAAGTAAAAGTGTAGAGCCTGAGGCAGGGAGGGCTCTGATGGAGTGCCTACAAACTGCAGAAGGGAAAGCTGTGATTAGAATATGAATGGAACCACGGGGGAAAGAGAGAGCGAGTCGGAGAAAGGGGGATTATGGTGGAACTGCTCCCCACTTGGTGGACGGCAGAGGAACGCTCGCTCCTACACCTATAGACTGCGCCGGCGACGGCCTTCTCACTGCGAGGAGGTCGGACTTCACCTGGAGATATTTATTTGGCATATGAGGTTTAGATGGAACAAGCTGCTGTACAGTAGTCCCCAGACACTTATATAAAATAAAACCAATATCCGTTCTTTTAAACGAATGAATGTCACGAGCATCAGATATACTGATTAAAATGTCCATATGATGGGTAATGTGATCAATCACTTCACTAAGACGCATGTGAACTTGAGGAGAACTGATTTACTTGCTATTGTAGAAGTTTAAACTTTTATTTAAAGTTAAATTGTTTACAGACGCCATCAATGTCATATTTTTTTTTAAAAATGCAATTGTTGGGGGCTATAAGCAAACCAACACTAGATCACAAGTGGAAGGTTACTTGAAATTAATACTTTCATTCGGCAAGGATGCATTAAAAGTGACAGTCAAGACATGTTTTACAAATTTTGAACTTTCTATTCAAAGAATATACTGAATAAAATGTTAAAGTAGTTTCTCAAATATTGTAATTTTACTCAAGATTGTATTTAGACTTTTTTCCCTCTAAATTTAACGAGTTTTTTCTTGAAACACGAATTTATTCTCAAGATTGTATTTAGACTTTTTTCTCAAAATTTAACGAGTTTATTTTCGAAACATGACTTTATTCTCGAAATTTAATGAGTTTATTCTCAAGATTGTATTTCGACTTCCTGTCTCGAAATTTAAGTTTAATTTTGCATTATAATGACTTGTTGGTCTCGAGATGGTTTTATTTTTTTTTATTATTGCTTGGCCCTAATTCTCTTCCGTAGTTTTCAACATTGATAAAACTAATAATAAATTTAATTCAAATGAATAAAAATATTTCTTGAGCACCAAATCAGCATATTAGAAATACTTCCGAAAGGTCATGTGACACCAAAGACGATAACTATGATGATAAAGATAGTTCTAAATAAATATAAAAAGCAATGATAACGGCACAGAGAAAAGATATCGTTGGACTTTTTTTTTCAAGCAGGTGAACGATAAAAACATTGATAGCCAATCAGAATCAATCTTGCTTTAAAGAGCTCGAGTATTAATGCGATAAAACGATATCTTTCTTGGTGTGAACGTAACTTAATGGTTGCTAAAAACTTTGCCATCACAGGAATAAATTACATTTTAAAATATGTTAAAAAAGAAAAGTTTTTGACTTTTAATATTAGGTCACAATATTGTTTCTAATCCATTTTGATCAAATAAACGCAGCTTCTTTAAAAGCATACGCAGAATTCTTTAAAATTCTTTTCTAACCGAACCTCAAACTTTGGAACAGTAATGTGCCTTTCATCTTGACAATAAGTACGGAATCAACAACAAAACATAAAATAGAACTAATACTACGATCCATCAAAGAAACGGGGGAAAAAGGCCAATATCCCAGCAGTCATTTGAAAGTGTATGGATTAACCAGCACCTCTAACAAGCTGGGAAGTGTATGGCAAGAGAGAGAGCAAAACATCAATGAAAATTTCCTTAATTACAGTTTTAAAGATGGAGGCTGTGAAGGAAAGGAGGGAGGAGGAAGGGAATCTTTGCATCCTCTCCTCAGAAGACTTCCTTTTTCTGTTCGTCTACTCCCAGTCTCATTAGCCCCTCATTAGCTAGGACAGGTGCAGCCGGCAAAAAGAGACACCCTCAGACCCTTATAACCCCCCCAACCAGTGAGCGAGCCGCACTGTCAGAGCCCATTCTACTGATGTGAGATGCATTCTTCCAATCAAAGCCTTCCACGGCTGCTTGGTGGGTGGGAGCAATCTCTGAATAGTGGATGATCTAGTGTAAAAAAAAAAAAAAGTAGCAGCAAAGTGGGAAGGTGGTCAATGTTGCAACAAGCTCCTTTCTGCTGTCAGTGTTGTCACATTAACACTTCATCAAGATTGCTCAATACTTCCACCCCAAAACTTCCTGATGATTGCACTTAAGAAAAGAAACAACATTCATGACATGCAATATAAAAACAAATGTAGACATTTTTCATAATATACATTTACAATTTATTAGTTTATTGTAAAAAGACTAAACAAAACAAAAAAAAACTATCTTTTTCTGAAGGTAAACTGAAACAAAATAATAAATCTACATATTTAGGTGAGCAAACATCCATAAACTAAAGGAAATGCCAATCGATTCCCAGTAAAAGTTAAAGTTGGGAAGAAAAAAAAAAATCTCACAACATTCAAGCAGGCACTTCTTTTTATACATACATAAATATCTTATAAGATATAAGATGTTTAACAAAAATGAAATGATCTTTCAAAGCCTTAAACAATGACACCTCTTTGCTGTAATCACTCCCCTTCACTCATTGTAGCGAGCCAGTTTGAGGCGAGGGATGATGTTCATGGACTGCAGTTCTTGGAAGAGCAGTTTGCAGGCGTATGGAATTCGTAGAGACGACACATGACACGAAGACTTGCAGTAATGACACCTGCCATAAATAGAAAATTCTCACTAATTAATCCCTTTGATGCATTTGACTATTATATGATTATTGTTGGAAATTGAATAATATTTCAACAAGTAGTTATTGCCCTATTTTTTACTGACCATCCTGAATATCCCAGCAAGCCACACTGCCCGCACACATCCACCTCAAAAGCATCACTGGAGATCATCAGTCGCTCAAGCAGCAGCATGCTGGCTCCGTAGCCAATGAGACAGTCTCTTTCCATCTCGCCCAGACGGAGACCACCATCCCTGGAACGTCCCTCAGTGGGCTGCCTGCGTTGCATTACATAGAATCCTGAATAACACAATTATCTTATTGAGCAGACATTTCAATTCAAATTTTTGACTTTCTTACCTAGTAAGCACTGCTCTCGGACCACGTGCTCTGGCATGCATTTTATCCAGCACCATGTGCTTCAGTTTCTGATAGTAGACTGGACCGAAGTAGATGTAGGCTTCCAAAGGTTCCCTAAGAGCAAATAATAATAATTGATTCATTAATTACAGTAAAGTCCCTTTGGGAAAACACCCTCTGGTGGCTCTTTTGATTTTTGCAATATACAAATATAACTAACATGATGCATTTACACATGGCAGACACTTTACGCAACAGTACCTGTTAATTTCACAATTATCGAAATCAATATTAAATTAAGCTTTAAAGGAGTAGTTCACTTTTGAAAAAACGTTTGCTGATAATTTACTCACCCCCATGTCATCCAAGATGTCCATGTCTTTCTTTCTTCAGTCAAAAAGAAATTAAGGTTTTTGATGAAAACATTCCATGATTTTTCTCCATATAATGGACTTCAGTGGGAACCAGACGGTTCAAGCTCCAAAAGAAACTTTAAGTACAAACTGCAAACTTGTTCAAAGGGCTTTAAACGATTCCAGACGATGAATATGGGTCTTATCAAGCGAAACAGATCGCTCGTTTTATAAATAAATAACAAAGTTTAAGTTTTATAAGCTCAAACGCTCTGTTCTGCAACGCACTCCTGTTCGGACTCGTTCATTAAAATGAACAAATCTTTTTCCGAGTCATTTGGTTCATTTGGCGAAAGAAACGAACGAATTTATTCGGAAAAAGATTTGTTCATTTTGTTGAACGAGTTCGAACAGGAGAGTCACGAACGTGCACCACAGAACAGAGCAAGGCGAGTGTTTGATCTTAAAACTTTAACTTTGCTATTTTTAAAAAAAATGAGTGATCGTTTCGCTTGATAAGACCCTTATTTATCGTCTGGAATCGTTTAAAGCCCTTTGAACAAGTTTGCAGTTTGTACTGAAACTGTCTTTTGGACCTTGAACCGTCTGGTTCCCATTGAAGTCCATTATATGGAGAAAAATCCTGGAACGTTTTCATTAAAAACCTTAATTTCTTTTCGACTGAAGAAAGAAAGACATGGACATCTTGGATGACATGGGGGTGAGTAAATTATCAGCAAAAGTTTTTTGAAAATTGAACTAATCCTTTAATAACTAAAATGTGAAGCAAACTTGTATTAGTGAAATATAAATGATTATGTAAATGAACCAGGTTTTACCCTGTGATGCCTGAGGTGACATAATCCTTGCCCTGGTAATTGTATCCATAGCGGATCAGATCCTCACAAACGTCCTTCACTTTACTGCCCCCGAAAGCAGTGCCATAGTGAAAACGTCCATCCAGAACCCCTGCTTTACCAGCCAACAGCTCAATCAGCTTCCCAACCTGACACAGAACAAACCAGGCCACTGATAATCATGGGATGCTAAACACATTTCTTTAATGCAGGAGTGTAGATTCTCTGTAGGGCAGTTTTACTGACACTGCAGCTGGTGAATGCGAGTGTGACATCATGTTGAGGTCACGCACCGCTGCACGACAGTAGCCTTTACTGAGGTCACGCACAGAAAGAGCCGGAAGATCTTTGACCCCTCTCTGTCACTGAGAGGAATCTTTTACTTGGCACAAACTATTTCCTATATGACGCCTGCTGTGTGCTCCCAAACACAGAGTTCAAAATTAGGAACTGTGGGGGAATTAATGTTCCTGAAAACTGCATTGTATTTGCCTTGGCCACAAGACAAAAAACTTTGACAATCTTAGGAAAAGAGGAACATGCATTCCAGAAATCCACTGAAGTTTACAGTCAGTAATATTTCATTAATTAAAATAAGTTAATTTGTTCTTTCAGCAAAGGAGCACCAAAAGTGGCAGGAAAGATAATGTTAAAAAATGAAATAAATGCTGTTCTTTTGAACTTTCTATTCATCATAAAAAAAAACTTTTTTTTGATAAAAAAATATTAAGCAGCACATTGATTTATAACATTGATAATAAGAAAAGCAGCAAATCAGAATATTAGAATGATTTCTGAAGGATCATGTGACACTGTAGACCGAGTAAAGCTAAATTACATTTTAAAATTTATATTGTAATAATATTTCACAATATTGATGTTTTGCCCCTGAACTTTGAGAAGTCAAAATTCAGTTTTGTTGAGCATAAGGGACTCAAAAACATTTTTAGAAAATATTATCAACTCATCAAAAAATATTATAACTGTATAAAAATATATAAATATTTTTTATTAATTTTTATTTTTAAAAAGTACTGAATTTAAAAATCTCAGCTATTAAAAGGAATATGCATTTATTGCAAAATTGCCAGGTGATGTGCTTTATCCTGCTTATTACCACATAAATGGACTTATAATACTGATTTTAAATAGTCGCCTGGGACATCACTCATTTATAGTTTAGTAGTCATTATTCCAGAGAGCTGTGTAATAAAGCATCCTAATAAAATGTAAAATAATAATAAAACTATATTTTGAAATCTGAAGATCAATAAAAATAGTGCATAACCGCTTTTTAAAATGTTCTATAAAATATCTTTTCAAAGAATTTCGAATAAATATTTTGGTAACACTTATGATTGTCCATTTTACACATTTTACTAACTATTAGTGACTTTGCAACTATACGTCAACTAACTCTCAAAGTATTAGTGGACTGTCTGCTTATCTGCTAACACTTTATTTTGATGGTCCCACAACAGACATTCTAACTTCGCAACTTACTCTAGTAACTTGAACCCTAACACCTAACCCAAACCCAACAGTTTACTAATACTCTACTAATAGTCTAATGAGAATTAGTTGACATGTAGTTACAAAGATACTTATAGTTAGTATCATCAAAAAGTGTTACCAAAAGTAAACTCATTAAAAGACAAAAGTCATATAATCTGATGATGGGAAAGGACGTACAGTCATTCTGGAGGGATAACCATGAGGGTTCATGATGATGTCAGGACAGATTCCGGAGTCACAGAAGGGCATGTCCTCCTGAGGAACGATCAGTCCACACACACCTGTTACAGAGAGAGAGACCCATGTTATTTACAGACACATAAAATGCATTTAATTACTAAAGTTAGAATCAAACACATCCCTATATTCAAACTGGCTGCAAGAAATGTTAACTCCACCCTGTTAGAGCAGACCTTTCCCATAAAGCTTAAACGAGTTGAGTGATTTCAATCACATACAAATGCTAGATGAAAAAGTGTGAGGTTTGCGTAACTCATCTAAGTCTAACGGCCTATAAAGCAGACGTATTCATGTCTGCTGAAGTGGAACCATTGGAAATTCAGACTGCAGGACGGAGTGAAAGTGGACCAAAGCAGTCAGTGAGAGTGTAAATGTTTGCAGAAGAGCTCCTCACTCTTCCCGCAGCCAGAACAAACACATTATTGGGCCATTTGCAAGTGATAAAAGAGACAGAACAGAACAGGGGCAGGAAGTGAGGAGAGGTGCTTAGCTGGACAGTGAGAAGGGGATTATACACCCATAGTTTCCCCTTTACCATTGAGCGCACAAAGAAAGGTCCAGCTGAGGAGAACGATACATCCATATGCATTAGTTATATATATATATATATATATATGTATATAAACATATTCATATATTAGTTTTTCATACTGGAAATAGTTTAAACACAGTAATATAACCTTGCGCAGATTACTCAATATTTTGATACAGTATTTTGATACTGCCTAAAGGCACTGTAACAATGAATCAACAAAAAATAAATAATAATGAAAATAAACAATGAATTTAATAATAGATAGTCATGGAACATCAGTATATATGGCAGTGGTGTAACTTTATGGTTGCCTCTTTTCAATAAAAAAAAGAAAACGAGTCTTTTCTCCAATTATTTAACAGAACAAAATCAACAAGTTGTAACAGTTTCACTACTGTTCAAAAGTTTGGAGTTGTATTTAGTTAGAAAATCTATTTATGTCTAGAAAGGATTCATTTCTTTGGTCAAAACAATACAGTAAAACATGAAATAGTGAAATATTTACAACTTAAAATATCGGTTTTCTATTTGAATGCATTATAATATGTAATTTATTCCTGAAGGCAAAGTTGAATATTTAGCACCATTACTCCAGTCTTAAGTCACATGATCCTAAATATGCTGATTTGGTGCTCAACAAACATTTATTTAGCCAATGTTGATCAGAGTTGTGCTGAAACTGTGAAACTTTACTGGAAATGTGTTATACCTTTTTTAAGGTTTTGGAAAAAAAAGTCCTTTTTTAAGGATTCGTTGATGAATAGAAAGTTCAAACGAACAACATTTATTTGAATTATAAAGCTTTTGTAACATTATAAATGTCTTTACTGTCACTTTTGATCAATTTAATACACCCCAAACCTTTAAAAAGCACAATTTGCAGTTAGTAGTCAAATAACATTAAGTACAGGAAATAATTGTTCGCTGAAAAAATCGTAGAAATAAATCGTCGTTAGTAGCAGGCCTATTAGGTAGAAGGATTTCTTAGAGGAAGATGAGAGAAAGTGAGAAAGAGCGAAAGAGATAAGCTAGAGCGGTTCCCATAGCACACATCCTCTGTGTTGTTTGTTTTGTGTGAGAGTGAATGATAAAAGAGGCATGAAATCAGCAAAGAAAAGCAGGACAGCAGTAAGAGTCCATGGCCCTCCATCATTGGCTATACAACCCCTCTGTGGCGGCTCGCACAATGAACCCTGCCAAGACAGCTGTGTGAGTATCAGAGTGTGAGTGTCCGTTTATATGGGTGTGTGTGTGTGTGCGCGAGCGCTTCGGTGTGTGTTTGGGTCACCGGTAAATAATTAACCTATCGTTCTCCGGTGACCGGATCTTATGAGGGTGGAAGAGGCTGGTCAGGACGAAGGATGGGTTTAAAATGAGTAAGACAAAACTCCTGTGAAACTTGATAAAAGCCAATGGCTCCAAACCACAGTGGGACGTCTTTAAATGGGCTTTTTTTCAACCCAAAAGGTAGCCAAAATTTCTTTCTTGAAAATACAGCGCTCTCTCAATCTCTCAAATTTTATGCCGCAAAGCTTTAGTGCGCGCATAGGCGACACATTTATTAAAGCACCAACTAAAAGAATTATTGTGTGGTTGGCAGCGCAGTCACACACCTCTGGAAAACACAGCTCAACTTCTCCAAATGGGACCGTTCAATAAAAGCCCACCTCTAAACGCACAAAAGACATTCAAGAGAACGGCACTATCCTTCACAACAACAATTAGCTGCCCTGTGTTATCCTGGTCCACCGACACTTGCCTGCTCCTTTAAATACCAAAAGCTCCTTTAAAAAGAGCAGTAAATAGCATCTCGGGCGGTTTGCGGCTAACCCCTCCCTGACCCCTCCTCACTGTCACGTCCCGTGATGAGTGCCAGTGGACGACCTCCGCTAATGAAATGAGTGAATTATGCATGGCGCCAGTTAACGCTCTGATTAAAACATCATACTGACCAGCTCTCTCAGCGGAGGTGCTCAAAAACAATGGGGGCTGTAAATACTTTCCCAGGACTGCGCCGCTGCTGTTATAAATTTGCATAGTCTGGCATGGGACAACAAGCTAATTAATTGAAAAACAGGCAGCGGGAAAAAAAAAAAGTTGAAGAGGATGGGAGGGCCAGCTGGGACGATAATAAAACTGACATCAAAAAGCAAATTTAGTAACATCTCTTCCCACTTGTTATTAAGAAGGGTTCATTGGAATTTGGAACAATGCTGAAATTGTGTTTATCCGCTAGCAGAGGAGAATATGCCAGTCTGGATCCTGCAGTACCTTTCTGCCCATGTCGACTGCTGAACTTGTCTCCGATCTCTGGTCTACGTGTCTGCCTGAGCAGGATCTTGACCAAGAAGGCGTCCTCGGCGTTGGAGGAGATCATCACCTTCTCAATGTAGGAGTCTGTCGTTCCTTTGTACCTGTAGAATGAAGAAAGTAAGTATTTTGGTTGGTGTGGGAGAAAAAAACCCAACTTTTGAGGCTTTTAGCAATATTGCACAGTGGGATCCTAATTTTGTTTTAATTAGTTTCTTACGAGACTGGCACGTCTCTGTATTGTGGTTGGCCTGGCTGGGCGCTGCCCTCCAGTGGAGTTTGGGTGACAGTGGGCATGGACTTATTCACTAGCACCTGCTTGTTCTCGACCTTCTCACCTGGAAGAGATGCGACATACAAAGCTTCAATACATATCTTTAGATTAATATATTAAAGATTAATTGGCTGAAATATAGTTTAAATAACTATAACTTTAACTATAGAGTTTTTTTTTTTTTAACTTTCTAAGAGTCTCACCGGGCAAGCATATGCCGTCGGCATCCAGGATGCTGTGTCTCCAAATGGGCTTGCGTGTTTCGGCATCCAGCATCGGACCCATCACCTTGTCAAAGGTCTGGTTAGTGTACCGCCTCAAGGTGCACTTAGCATTCTTGTACACCAAACATCTACCAAAGCCTAATACAAGACAGAAGAATGAACAGACAATAAAAAATGAACAAAGCAAATGCCTTTTTTCCTGTTTTTTTTTTTTTTTTTTTTTTAAAGAAAGCAACATTAAATGTTTAGTTCTGACCTCTGTCAAGAGATGCTTTATTAAGCACCAGGGCATCTTCTATATCATACCCACTGTAGCTCATTACAGCCACAGTGGCGTTCTGGCCCGCGGGAAGCTTCTCAAAGTCAATCAGCTCGATGGTCTTCGTCTTCACCATGGGCTTCTGTGGGTATGCCAGCAGGTACATCAGAGTGTCTATACGGTTTCTTTGGTTATAACCAATAGTTCCTGATCAGAAACAAAAGAAATTAGGTTGAGCAAAAACTCAAAAGCAAGATGTAAATGAGGAAAATTATAAGTTAATGCTGCCTCAGTGTATAAATGAGATAATCCAGTAATATATTTTACATAACATAATTGATAAAATTTATTTTGGGTTTTCTGACACTTTTTATTGACTAATAAATGGCATATATGATACACTATATTGTGAATTATTCTGTTTTTAACATTGCTCTATTCGACATACAATTACAGTAGCAAGATTTTAGAACAAGAAAAACACATTAAAGGAGTAGTTCACTTTTAAAAAAACTTTTGCTGATAATTTACTCACCCCCATGTCATCCAAGATGTCCATGTCTTTCTTTTATACGTTTTATAAGCTCAAATGCTCGCCTTGCTCAGTTCTGTGATGCGCGTTCGTGACTCTCCTGTTCGAACTCGCTTATCAAAATGAATGAATCTTTTTCCGAGTCAATTCGTTCTCGAAAAAAGATTCGTTCATTTTGATAAATGAGTTCGAACAGGAGAGTCACGAACGCGCATCACAGAACAGAGCAAGGCGAGCATTTAAGCATATAAAAGTTAAAAAAAAAAATTTAAATGAGCGATCATTTCGCTTGATAAGACCCTTATTCATCTTCTGGAATCATTTAAAGCCCTTTGAACAGTTTGCACTGAAACTGTCTTTTGGACCTTGAACCGTTTAGTTACCAGTAAAGTGCATTAAATGGAGAAAAATCCTGGAATGTTTTCACAGAAAAATTTTACATTTTTTTTCGACTGAAGAAAGAATGACATGGATATCTTGGATGACATGGTTGTGAGTAAATTATAAGCAAAAGTTTTTTTACTCCTTTAATAAATGGCAAAACATTAAAAATAGGAAAAACATCAGATATGGGTTGCAACTAACCTCTTAAGTTAATAAAGGAAGGTGGTGACACTTAAGGCTAAATTTGAATAAATAGATTGATCCACTCAAAACTGAAAATTCTGTTATCATTTACTCGCCCTCGTGTTTGTCTTACTTTCTTTCTTGGGTAGAACATATTTTGAAGAATGTTGGAAATCAAACAAAAAAAGACGCTACTGACCATGAACTAACAAAACACATTTTTTTATTTTTATGTCTAGGTTAATGTTAATTAATAATATGCTATTGTTAATAGCTAATTTATGATATATAATTGTGCATTAACTAATGTCAATTTGAACTATACAAATACATTTTTAACATCACAACCTATCATGAAAATATTTTTAGTTTTTATTACTCCCAGGTACTGCATTAACAAATGTTAATGTATAGAACCTTACTGTAAAATATTACCAGAAAAGCTGTTACATTAACTACTAAGGGTTTTCTTAACTTAAAGGGTTTGTTGTTCCATTAAAATATCAAATTCAAACAATATGAAACAACTAATGCACATCTAATCACATTTAACTGACTGTCTAAGGAGTGTTGATGTAAAGGCTGGTGTCTGCAGTGTTAAAATCTCTGGGGTGGAGGGGGGGGGGGGGGGGGTTTAGTTTATAGTATAATAGCCGCCGTCCCTTGAGGCCTTGACATTTGTCAGATGCTATTACTCCACAATCAGGGTACAAGCACACAGTGTGTGATAATAGGGCTGGGGCCACACAACTGGATTTGCACATGTATGGGGCTGTCCGTCCAGAAAAAAAGAAGACAAGGCTGAGGATATTGGGCCAAATATAGTAGCAGTCTCAGTGGTTTTGTAATGGGGGTGGTGGCCAGGAGAGGTTTAAGTAGTTTTGGTAACCAGGGCAGCGGAGTGTGTGTGTGCTCTCTCCCTATTGCGCAGCTGAGCACACTAACCCTGCTCCGCACACTGAGCTCAGGACACAATGAATGCCTAATGACACTCAGAGACACTGGCAGGGAAAGGCCTCTACACACACACACACACACAAAGTATGACTACGCAAGCAGGCGATGTTTGATGTCCACATACATACAGAATGTGGTGTGTGCGTCAAAGGTTTTGAATGTCAGTGTGAAAGTGAGTGTTGTCCGTGACTGAATAGGAGTGTGTGTGGATGTCTGCTTTTGTAATTGCAACTAGTCTTCCAGGATGCATGGACACAGAGACTGTAGTAGTCTTACCCATAGCCTGCTTGCCCATGGCACACTGGTAGGTGTTTCTGGGGGACTGGTTATGATGAGGATAAGGAATCAAACCAGCGCAGACCCCCAGCAACGTGAATGGCTCGATCTCCAAATGGGTCGTTTCCCTGAATAAAACATATAGCATGGAATATTCAGAAGATTGAACCTGAAATTACTTATTTTTAGGGATGAACGATATATTGGCCACCAAATCAGTATCATCCGATATATGTTATCATTATCGGCAGAAAATTGGCAGATAAAGCCGATAAATTATTGATTATTTCCTTCAGGTTTTGAATTGCTGGAAATATGATTGCAATTCAAAAAAAGAAGGAAAATACAGTTAAATATTAATTTATGTTACGGCTTACAATATAAATGTATTGAATTATTGGGCTTACGAGTACTCACTTGGCGATCATGTGCTCATATAATGCAATGTTACAGTCATTCTCCTCATTTACATCCAGATACTCCACCAGACTCTCATGAAGAAAGTCCTCAAATGTTCTACAGGGGAAAACGGGTGGAAAGAACACAATGAAAAGGCATGCATAAAGACAGTCTAAAATCTGCGTACTGGATTCCCCATTCAGATATTCAAATATTGACCAGCTTCAAACGCACCTGTAGCCTTGAGACAATTCCTCAATATGTTTGTTCTTCACAGCTGGCTGTCCATTCTTCACAATGATGTAGGGTCTGCCAGAGCACAGAGAATGCAACACAACATGTCTTTGAGCAACGGTACTGGTTTTAAGAAAAAAAAATTCTTTGCACAATTTCTTTTTTCTGGTACCTGCACAAACGGCCCCCATCAGAAGAAATATACACACAGCGGTCAGTCAAGTTAGTTGAGATAGACACAAACTCGTTTATAAAACCAGCTCTTCGCATTAGCCTGAAGGTGTAGACCAACTTCTGATGGTCTCTGATCACTCCAAGAATGTTACCTAGAAAAAGGACCCAACATTTTATTTTTTAGAATATAAAACTATTCAGTTTCAGCCTGATAAGAAACCTGGGTGCATTCACACATTAAAAAATAAACATAAAATATGGTTTACTAATTAAGATTTGCATGTGTGACAGTATTAACGCACGTTCAAAGGAAAAGTTTTGGCTTGTTCGAGCAATATGAGAGACCCACTGTGGTGCCACCCAGATGCATATACACAGCCTCAATGTTGTGAGCAACTATGTTTGTGTTTGCTAATTAATTAGCGACAGCGGAGGCCTTTATAATTTGTAACTTATCAGCGCTGTGAAAAACATATACATTAATTAATTAATAGGGTGAGCTTTCTGTGACATGACATTAAAAGGTAATCAATGGCACACTCTTTTGTAGCCGTGGAATGGCAGAGGTTCATTTGAATATTATTCAAATGCCAGTAGTCTGTCTGTGTGCTTGAAAAAAAAGGGGGAGAAGAACGTGCTGTTTTGCTTTTGTTCTGCCTGTGTGAGCAGATACCATTGAGGAAGACGAGGAAGACCGTGGGGTAGGACAACTCCTCTCCGCAAAGAAGGTTGATGTCCTCCACTCCCAGGTTAAATGCCAGCTTGACGATGGGGCCGTCCTCCATGTCAGTGGTGATGTGGGTCATCAGAGCCAGATTCTTCACCAGACCGCAAGCCTAGACAACAATTATACAGCCGTGAGAATAGAAATGACTTTTATAAAGACAATACATTAGTGGTCAACCAACACAATCGATCTGATTGCATAAATTAATTGAAAAGAATTGAAGCAAAAATGAATGCGGTTTCATGAAATGAAATGAAATTCCTCAAATTTGCAATGCTGACAAGATGGTGGGGTTTTGTAAATGAGAAACACTGACCTCTCCTTCAGGTGTGTCTGAAGGGCACAACATGCCCCACTGGGAGGGCTGAAGGGAGCGGGGACCGCTAACCTTCCTGGTTTTCTCAAACTGAGAGGAGATCCTTGTCATCATGCCCAAGGCTGAGATGTAGGAGAGGCGGGAGAGAACCTGAGTCACACCCTGCCTGTCCATCTTAAACCTCTTTAGAGACCAGTTCCCCTGGAAGACACATTACACACGATTAAATAAAAAAATTAAAGCTATACAGACATATTTTTAAAATAGCAAAATCCAATAAAAATGACAAAAGCGCATATAATGACAACCTGAAATTAAAATACTTCAAAATATATCATAAAACACACTATAACAGTATATAAATAACACTTAAAGGAGTAGTTCACTTTAAGAAAAACTTTTGCTGATAATTTACTCACCCCCATGTCATCCAAAATGTCCATGTCTTTGTTTCTTCAGTTGAAAAGAAATTTTTGGATGAAAACATTCCAGGATTTTCTCCATGTAATGGACTTCATTGGGAACCAAATGGTTCAAGGTCCAAATGAGAGTTTCAGTGCAGCTTCAAAGAGCTTTAAACGACACCAGACAATGAATAAGGGTCTTATCTAGTGAAACGATCGCTCATTTAAAAAATAAATAAAAAAGTTTAAGTTTTATAAGCTCAAATGCTCGCCTTGCTCTGTTCTGTGATGAGCATTCATGTCTCTCCTTTTCGAACTCGTTCATCAAAATGAACAAATCTTTTTTCGAGTCATGACTCGAAGGGTCCTAGATAAGACCCTTATTCATCGTCTGGAATCGTTTAAAGCTGCACTGAAACTCTCATTTGGACCTTGAACCGTTTGGTTCCCAATGAAGTCCATTATATGGAGAAAATCCTGGAATGTTTTCATCAAAAACCTTCATTTCTTTTCGACTGAAGAAAGAAAGATGTGGACATCTTGGATGACATGGGTGTGAGTAAATTATAAGCAAAAGTTTTTTTTTAAAGTGAACTTCTCCTTTAAGTATCATTGTGCTGACTTTGAATTAAATACACAACCAGTCAAAAGTTTATACATACCTGACTGAATTTGCATTTCATCATCTTAAAAATCTTCTAAAGACTCTTGATTAAATGTTTGAAAAAGATTTAAATGTTTTACAGACAATTTTTTTAAAATCCAAACAGTGGTATGGATAGTGAAACAAACATAAAAACTCTTGCAACACTGTTTAAGGTCCTGATGTGTCTTGCCCTGTGCATTGGTGACTGATGGGCTGCTGATTGTCTGGACTCACAGTGGAGATAGCGTTAACCATGCCGTTGGTGATCTGGTCCTGTCTCATGTGCTTCACCACGTCAAACTGAGCTGCTCTCTGCTTGGGGATGATCTGGTCGGCGATCTTCTTCAGCTCTGAGTTAAACTTCTTGAACAGATCTTCAAACAGCAGGGACAGGAGCTTAAGGAATGCAGAAACAAAGCGTTACAAATTGATTCCCTGAAAGGAGGAAAAAACTACACCAGTGTGTTATCTTGCAACACAACACTACATTATATCTGTACTCCAGTCAATAACAGCCTTTGAAATGAACTTTATTTGGCTCTAAACCCCCCTCTCTCCATCATCTTATCCAAGATTTAATAAACAGGTGTTTTTACGCTCTGATAAATTTGACCCGGCCTTTCAGGCTTTTTTTTGTGCATCATATTTGCATACGTGAAAATAAACATCCTCATCGAAAATTAATAAAGAAATTAAGCTTCCATGGCCCAGCCAGGCCAATTAGTTGAATGTCAGGGAATCGTAAATGAGGAGAAAAGAGATTGGAGGTGTTGTAAAGCGGGCATGTGCGCGTAAAGCCTTGCTGAAAGGGTTCCTGTCACTCACTAACTCCGAATTGCTCACACACTAATGTAAGCAAGCACGTACACACATAAACACACCCCACCTCGGAGCTGGTGGGGGGAAATTAAAGGACTTAAGACAGCGGTAATTACATTATCACAGTCGGGCTGGTGGATTAGCTCAATCGCTCCAGTCAAGGCGGCTATTCTTTTGTCATAGCCGGGCTAAATTATAATAAAGAGGAGAAATCCCTGAGTTTGGCTGGGCTGCAGTCGGGCGTTGCTGCCACATATCTCACCCACAACAAAAGCGGGGCGGCTGGGAATGGAGAGGAAGGCAGAAGAATGGGGGCGCAGACGAAACAAAGCATTGGGAAAATAATGATGGTATTATAATGACAAGCTGAGAAGAAACAAAAGGGAAGGTGAGGGATTGGGCGCTAGCCAAGCCTGTATCTGCTGGTTTTGGCTTCTGATCAGTTTCATGAGAGGCCAACAGTGCGTCTAATGAGAGTAACGACTGAGAAAGAGAGATCAGTTATGTTTGACAAGAGTCCAGAAAATGTTTGCTCGCAGAAGCGAGACGGCGCCCGTGTGCAGGTTGTAATATGAAATCATCCGTACAGGAGCGCCAATCTCAAAAGAGATATTGAACAAACGTTATGCTCTCTAATCTTTAGTTCAGCTCCCCAATAGTGTCTGCGCCACGCAGGATAAAAACAGATAAATAAACAAGCATTATCATAATTAACGGCCTGAGCTTGAAGGGGCTGTCAGTCATTCTTAATAGAATTATAGGGGGTGTGAATGGAAAAGGCAGACAGAGATGGAATAAAGGAGAGCGATGGATGGATGGATAAAGAGTGGCGCAACACGTCATTGTACTTTCTTCATTTTAAAGTGAATATTTCATGAGCCTTGCTTTCATCTGAGTAAATACCAAGCGGTTGGAAACATCAGTCATGACAGGGGCAGCTAAAGTTTGAGCAGGACCGTGAACCATTTTTTAAAAAGGAATCAGAACATGACACAGGCCAGAATCGAACCTATTTCTCCCATATGAAAAGCAGAACTCAATCAATGGACCAAATAAATGCCATTGCTGAACCCTTTGCCTTTGAACACAAAAACATTTCGATGATTTTAAACATTTGAGAGAATTTAATCAGCATTTTGAAAGACGTCTCTTATGCTCAAGGCTGATTTTTTTTTTACTAGTGACTACAGTAATATTGTGAAATATTATTACAAATAAGAATACTGTTATCTATTTTAATATAAATTAAAATATAACTTATTCCTGCGATGCCAAAGCTGAATTCTCAGCATCATTACTTCAGTTTTCAATGTCAAATGATCCTTCAGAAATCATTTTAATATGCTGATTTGGTGTTAAACAAACTTTTTTTTAATATTATCTATTGAAAACAGTTTTGCTGCTTCGGTAGTTTTTGATTTATAGTTCAAAAGAACAGCATTTATTATAAATACGTAATTTTTTTTCACAACAACAAAAGGAATAACGTCTTTACTATCACTATCAATGTAATGTATCTTTTCTGAAGAAAAGTATACATTTCTTTTAACAAAAACAAACAAAGGGTGCTATTCAAGTGAGGACCTTTTGCTGAATGATTATGTCCAGAAGTTATAGAAGACCTGTTAATAAAGAAGCAGATACCTGGCCAGCCAACTCCAGACGTTTGTTTCCATAGTAATCTCGATCGTCCACCTTGTTGTCCCCTTGAGCGAGAATAACTCTACGTACCATCACAGCGAGGTAGATACACTTAGCTCGAAAGTTAAACTCCTTAACCTGCGAGACACAAACACAACATGACAGATCCAAAAAAACAGCAAACAAACTATTTATACTCTGATTTCAACTGCATATCAACAGTTAAAAGAAGAATGAAGGCATGGGGAAGATTATCAGAAGCCTATTTGGATGTGGGGAGACCAAGAACTTTATGTTCAAGTTCATTTTAATATGACGTACAGGTACGTGGGTAAGGATGGTAGAAGCTAACAGCTCTCTGGCCTCCTCCATCTTGGTTTTCTTGGGGCCGCCCCACATGCGCTGACGCCTCACTTTATTACCAATGTATCTTAGTGCCTGAAAGGACACACACACAAAAAAAAAAAGTAATTAAGATGCCACTTTTACAATTTAGTTTAAAAAATATTTTCAATAAGATTACCATTCTCTTGTATTAGACTTGATGGCATTGCAGATTTACATTTCAAAGTATGTTATGATGAATTAATTTATAAACAATGAAAAGCATAACGTTTCAGAGCCTCAATTAATAAGATTAAATGCATCAAATCAGACCGTTTAATCTGGAGTGACCGAGCCGGTGCAGGGTTCACTGGCTCTCTAAAGAGGTATCAGAGAACTGGAACCCTCCATTCTCTGCAGATACTTGCGTGCACACACACACACACACACACACACACACACCTGAGCCAGCAACTTGTTCTGCTCCAGAGGTCAAAGGTCACACAGATTAGGCTTCTCCATTAGACCACCCACTTTGAGGCATGGAATGATGTGCAATTGAAGTACAGCCAAAATGACTTAAAGGAGTAGTTCACTTTTAAAAAAACTTTTGCTGATCGTTTACTCGCCCCCATGTCATCCAAGATATCCATGTCTTTTTTTCTTTAGTCGAAAAGAAATTAAGGTTTTTGATGAAAACATTCCAGGATTTTCTCCATATAATGCACTTTACTGGTAACCAAATGGTTCAAGGCCCAAAAGACAGTTTCAGTGTAAACTGCAAACTGTTCAAAGGGCTTTAAACGATTCCAGATGATGAATAAGGGTCTTATCAAGCGAAACGGTCATTAAAAAAAAATAATAATAATAAGTTTTATAAGCTCAAATGGTCGCTTGCTCTGTTCTGTGACTCTCCAGTTTGAACTCGTTCATCAAAATGAACAAATCTTTTTGCGAGTCAATTCGTTCATTTCATTCGTTGAATGAACCAAATGAAACGAAAAAAGAATTATTCATTTTGATAAACGAGTTCAAACAGAAGAGTCATGAACGCGCATCACAGAACAGAGCAAGGCGACCATTTGAGCTTATAAAACTTAAACTTTGTTATTTATTTTTTAAATGAGTGATCGTTTTGCTTGACAAGACCCTTATTCGTCGTCTGGAACCGTTTAAAGCCCTTTGAACAGTTTGAACTGAAACTGTCTTTTGGACCTTGAACCATTTGGTTACCAGTAAAGTGCATTATATGGCGAAAAATCCTGGAATGTTTTCATCAAAAACCTTCATTTCTTTTCGACCGAAGAAAGAATGACATGGATATTTTGGATGACATGGGAGTGAGTAAATTATCAGCAAAAGTTTTTTTAAAAGTGAACTACTCCTCACAAATCTCTCTCTCTATATACATATATATAATATATATATATATATATATACACACACACGTAGGCACTCTAGTCCGATATCACTTCAAGATGATCCAATTCGTGTTAAAATGTAATAAGACTGCCCCTAGTGGTCATAAAACTAGCAAAAACTCAGACCTACTGACACATCTAATCTAATTGCGGTCTGCACACATGTAGGCTTATTAGTGGACCTCTGATGAGGCCCACACATTGTCACAACCACATAAACAGGGATTCACATCCGCTCAGACACAGGTTGCTAGGAAGCAGATATGGTCCTTACTGACCCATTGTTGGGTCATGTGATGAATAATACATCTCAGATTCAGCAAACTCTGCCTCTGCATTTGATAATACACCTCCACAAAATATCTCACTAAAGATATTTTGGACACTTGTTTGTTAAAAGCTTTCACTTTATAAACAATATTCAGTGATCTAATGAAATTCCTTTAGTAGTAATTATAATAGCATGTATGTTAGCACTGCTGTTTATGCATTACGCATAATGAGATCTTGTTGGAGGTACCTGAGTTTGGGTGAATATTTGGGCCTTTTGGCACTCCTCCAAACTGGGAGCAAATGCAGCCATGACATGTTCCTCTGTGCCAATCATCTGAACTATCTCCTGGTCACTCTCCACTCCCATGGCCTTGTGGACGACAAAAGGATTCATAGAGAATAAGGTACTTATTCAAGGTCATAGAAGAAACACACAATATACACTTGTATATTTAAAGCAAAGAGACAAACTTTGTGTTAAAACATTTGAGAATGACGGACTCTTCTATGCTGTAAAGGTGAATATGGTGCCATAGGCCTCGATGACATTTATTTATGCAAATAGGGGACTGTGGGAACAGGACTGGATGGATCACAGTACTTAAAGGTCTTCACCGTTTGGCACGGCTGCTGTGTTGCAAGGAAATCCTGGTGGAATGTGCTGTGGACAGACAAGTGCAAAGCAAACAAGCTCTACAGCCCATTTACTCCGCGCCCTGTCCCTAACCAATCAGACCCATATGTTTAGAGAGAGCCTGGGGTGAGGGAATTAGGTGGAACAGCCGTCATGGTACGAGACGGTTCTCTGATTTGAGCTGTAATTAAATATCAATTTCAATTGTCAGGAGTGTCAGTGAACAAGAAATGACATTGAAATCCATATAGCGGAAGACTAAACAGTTCAAATATCAAATGTTTCAGGAAAGACTTGGTTTAGTCATTTTTTGATGTCCGATTTGTATCATTTAAATACTTATTAATGGTAATGGCAAGTAACAAAGTATATCTACAGTGAGCTCTCTCCAACATCTTAAAAAGACATTATAAAATGGATTTCTGCAGTCCTGGAGGCTGACTGGTCAACATATAATAATAATGTATTGAATTTATGTTTCGCCTTTCCTGAGCTAAAGGACGCTTCACAAAGAGCTTCATCTTTGCTAAAGGCAAGCAACAAGATGCAAGACACCATTCGATTTTAAGTAAACAGTCACAGATTAAGCTATCTGAAGCAAATTTATGAAGTGACATCCTTTCACAAGAGGATTTATTACCTTTCAAAAGTTTGGTTTAATTTGCTTAAATTTAATTTGCTTAAAAAAATCAGTAAAAACAGTGATATTGTGAAATATTACAATTAAACATTTAATTTAATATATTTTAAGTGCAATTTATTCTTGTAATGGCAAAGCTGAATTTTCAGCATTTTTACCCCAGTCTTCAGTGTCAAATAATTCTGCAGAAACCATTCTAATCATTCTCTGTTCTAAATTGTCCTTGTTGTCAAAACAATTGAATTGTTCAGGAGCTGATTTGGTGCTCACAAAACAAAGAAAGTAAGTTGTGGCTGCTTAATATTTTTGAGATTTTGGAAAAAAAATATTTGAAAATTTCGATTTCATTCTATTTGAAATAGAAACATTTTGTAACATTTTAAATGTCTTTACTGTCACTTTTAATCAATTTAATGCGTCCTTACTGAATGAAAGGATTAATTCACAAAAAAAAAAACCATAAATATTTGAACCGCACTGATATATTTTATCCATATATTTTAACAAAACGTTTAAATGTGTATTCTTTGTCAAAGCACACCATCTGCTGGTTGGACACAGAATGCGGCCTCACGCCTAAATAATGGACTACAATGTGCAAGACAAAGATACAAACCATCATGCTCTAGTAAATCAACGTCTGGAACTAATTTTTCACCTTAAAGATGATAGCGATAGGTGCGTCTTCAGAGAGGGTGTTGTGCTTTAGGTAAAAGCGTCCCTGTTTCACGATCATGTTGGTTCTGCTCTTTTTCTCATGTGTAGAGCTACAAACCAGAAAAAAGAAAGACATATGAGCACACAACTGGATATTTAGAGATGAAATTAACATTAATTCTACTTAACATTTGAACGTGTAATACTTTGAGGTGTTCTTTAAATCAAGATTTTATTATTATAACGTATACAGAAGAGCAGATTCCAGTACCTGGTGACAGAGGCTCCCACAGCACCTTTGCGATCTTGCTCCACAATGATGCGGTTCTTGGACAACTGTTCCTGAATGAGAATGACCTTTTCTTGCCCTTTCACAATAAAATAACCACCTGCACACAGACAAACCCTGTATCATACTTATGAGCTTCAGATAGGATTATCTGCATTATACTATGGCACGCAAACAATTAAATATCATTGAGATTTAATAATAATCGACCTGGATCTAGGGGACATTCATTGAGCTTAGAGAACTCCAATTGGGTCTTTCCTGTCAAGACGCAGTTGGAGCTTCGCAGCATAATTGGCATCCTATTAAAAACAGGAGAAGCTCAATCAAAAAGGAATCGCATATTAAGAGGTCTATGCAAATCTTTCAGTAAGTGTATAATTACCTTCCGATTGGGAGAGCATTGCGAATGATTCTCTGGCTGCCTCGGGTGTACTCTATATCCACAGTGATGGGAGCTGAGTATGTCATGTCTCTCAGACGACACTAGTGGTCAAAAAGCAAAATCATCAGGAGCAAATATTGCTGACTCGAGCTAGTTCTCTTTTTTAACTTATTTCAACAAACTTTTAAGTTTGCTTTGAATAATAGTCATTAAGTCACATGTAAACAAAGACGTTACCTCATGTGGTGCCACTGGTCTGGTTACATTAAAACTTTCTTCTACGTCAGGCATGCCAACGTAGATATTGAGATATCTAGGGACAGATGAGATATAACAGGCAGTATTGTTATTGTTAATAAAACTGTTAAAAAATTTGGTAATTTTCGGTAATTCTATTCACATTTCGGTCATTTATTTCAAAAGCTGGTATTACAATAAAACATTAGGTGAAAACGTAAATGTACAACAAATTTGGCAAATAAAAAATAAGTTTAAGGTCTAAAATGATTAAAATTGAAATAATTTATTAGAGCTTTATTGGGCCTGTCACGTTCATGAATTTTTTTTGAAAGTTTTAATGTCATACAAATAATTATATAAATTAACAATTTAATTCTGTTTTGTTAATGTCACCTACAGTGTAAGCATAATATAATTAAATAAAATATAATAGGCAGTGTTATTAAACCCACAAACCTTCATTTCATACGAAGGAAGACATTTGGATATATTTGAGTTAAGTACTTTACAACAGTGTTAATATATATTCTTTGGCAAAATTGATTGAAATTTAAACAGCACAATTGTTGCATTTAATATTTAAAAATAATTGCGATTTCATCGAATAACAACAATTGGGCAATTAATCAATAATCGAGACAGGATTTATAAGAAAAAAGAGTTGTTTTTATAGTTTTTTTTTCTTTAGCTTATATTTGTATATTTTATGTAAAATATACAAATATAAGCTAAAGGAAAAAAAAACTATAAAAACAACTTTTTTAATAAAAGTTAATAAAAACTGTAGTTATAGTATACAAATATTAGTAAAATTGCATGTGTTATAAAAATGCGAAAATAACGTCAAATGTGCAAAAAAAGTCTAATTGAACAAAATCCTCACTTTAGATACCACATTGGGTCGGCATCACTCGTGATCTTCTCATTCGCCTTCATGATCTTTTTTATCTGGAGAGATAAGTAGACATTTGTTTAGGCTCCTTAAGCTTTTTGTCGATATCCAATTATTTTGCTGGTACAAAAAGTAACCATAAAACAACCTGATAAAATGGAAACCAGTGAAAAGGAAACGGATAATAAACTAATAATAAATGTATTGCATTTACAAAATATGTGCAGAACACTGGTACATCCTTAAATAAGTCAACAAACCTCCACATTGATGAAGTAATTGAAGGAATCAATGTGCTGCTTTACTAAGCCTTTAACCTAAAAAAATAAAGAGGAATATTACATAAAAATGATTTGGCTTAGAGGCTGTAAACATAATATCATTATTCAACATACATCTTGCTGGCTATTAAGACTGTATGATATGTATAAGAGTGTGAATTTAACATTTTCTTTTCAACATCATTATTGTATGATTTTATTTTTTAAATCAGCTATTTTACAATCATACAAGTTATTATTTATCACTTCTTTATCACTTAAATATGTGGTGTAACAATTTAAGTCCAAATATGTAATCTCAATTAAAGTGATGACATTCAAATTTCTTGAATAATGATGATCAAAGTAGATGTAGTACATTACGTGTAATATAGTTTTAAACTATTTATTATTTAAAATATCACAGCATGTCTCAGAGCTGTCATTACTTGACCTGCCATATGCTGTCAGATGATATATATTTCTTCTAATTTGTAATGATAGTTGTCATAGTTAAGCTGACAACATGATTTTACCTTCAAAAAGGCTGGAAGCAGCTTCCACTTTTCCTGCAGTGTAGAAAGGAACAAATGAATTACCTTGCAATGCCTCACATTCATATCTAACAAACATACCAACGTTTGCTCAAACAGCACTCACCTCCACAGTGTGTACGGGAGCAGCGAGCTGCTGGGGAGTCATCTCCCCAAACTCCTCCTGTAGCATTTCTGCTATTAGCTGAGATACCAATGAACTTGAGAAATATAATCTAAGTTAGGAAACCATCATACACGCCGCAGACACTCTGCAAAGTGCAAAAACACTCTGAACGGAAGTTTGCGCTACACGTGAAAGTGCGAGGTGTAACATGAAAACCAGACCGGGGAGCAACGCAATGCGCACACATATATTCCGACACAGTTTATTGTCCACAGTTTATTTTTTATTTTTATCACGTACATGTGACCATATGTATAAAAAAATAGGTATAAAACAATAGACAAATTCATATTTTTAATTTGATACCATACTTAAAAGCTGGATTAAAATTATAGTATACGCTTTTATTAAACCTGAGGCACTTATGCTATTCTGGAGCACATGTTCATGCTCAGATGAACAGATCTAATACAAATACATTCATAGTATTTTTTTTAAATCAGCTTTTAATTTGAATGTTTGTTTTGGATTGAATTGAAAAATGCAAAATAAAAGCCTTTTCACTGGTGGTTTAATTTAAACCTTTGGACCCATTGTGAATATTTGGAGTAGATGGAGTCGTATTTTTAATACAATTTTTTTAATCACATTGTTTATTTTGATTTATTTTTGTATGCATTTATTGTTTGCAGTTAACTTGAATCGTGCTGTGGTGTGACAAATGAATTTTTAAAATCATATATATGCAATGAACCTGTATGTGTAACAATTATATAATGATTATAGCATTTTTTTAAAGTTGACATGATACAGAAGTTGCGATCTTTAATTCACCATTGTAACGTATATATCGTAGAGACAGTCGAATAAATAAAGAAAGAGTTCTGCAAATAAACAATCACAAGTGGATCAAGAAATTATTTTTAATGTGAAAGCTCTGTAAACAACTCTGTATATAACAGCAGTCGTGGTAAAAACAGGCAAAAAAAAAACTCTCTAAATGAGTATATAATCAGTATACTGTTGTTTGTTAACATATTAGTAAACAAGGCAAGCATCTAAATTGAAGACTTCTCCCATATCTACGCATTTAAAATTGCAATGTGCCTTTAAAATCTAATTCTTTAAAAATGTGAAAAACTATTGTCAGGACACAGTATGTGGGATTTACACGTGTCTGTTGTTGCTGCTAAGCAGTTTGGGATAAGCGGTCCCGATAGAGCGGCCATGTCTGTGCACCACCATCTCCAGCTGGTACTCATCCACATTGACCACAGCTGTGGTGGTCTTCTCATTGGACGTGAGGAACAGGATGGTAAAGATTGCCATCTCGAACTCAGGACTCACACCAACAAAGGCGCTGGCCACTGGCTTGACCAAACCATGCCAGCTGAACTGCACGTTCAAGACATGATCGTCGTCATCAGGCTGCGTGGAAGAGAAACAAACACAAATTCAACAAAGTCTGCACACAGAACAATCAATTTGTTGTGTTATTTTCGTATTTATTGATGAAAGAAGTACCACATTATTGTCCTTGGATTTGTAGCCCTTGTAATCAAGAAGATTCTGCTTCTCTTGCAAGTAAATCTGGACCCAGTTGTGAAGACCCATGATTTCTCTGCCAAATTTGGTTTCCCCAACAAACACATGCTCAAATCCACTGGAGTCCTCCCTTTTTGGAAGAACGATAGTGATGCATTTTATAATTAGAGCAGATAGGGAATAAAAGATAGACATTTTTAATGTTACGCTGGTGTATGTTGCTTACCCTCCATTTCTGTCTCTATGATAAAGGCGGAACCACATGTAGTACAACTGACTCTTAAACTGTCTCAGATCGGAGCGTGATTTCCCCTTACCGATCAGGTACCGGTGGGCACGCTAAGGGAGTAAAACACCATTCATAAAATATCATCATACGCCCTTCCACACTCTTTTCTTGGCATAATAAGCAGCTGTTAAGAACAGGGTGTGGTGGCAGGGAACAACCACAATATTTTGGTTAGCAACAAGAAAAAAAAAAGTGAACTTGTCTTTACATGTAGTACTTTAAATACTTTTCATTTTTTTTTGTTATTGCCTTGAGAAACAAGAGGAGAAGATTTTTTATTTGGTTAAGGGTAAAATTTGAGTCATACTGTACCTTCATGACTGCAGTATCTAAGATAGCATCCAGAAAGGAGTTATTTTCAGTCACCTCCTCAGTGGTCACCCTCTCTGCCACACCAGTGGACCTCTCATAGTTGTCCAAGAGCTTCATGAAACCTGTTGAGAGACGAGAAAAATCACCGACCAGTTTTGGTTGGTGAAAACAATTTAATTTCTGGTCACTTTGGTGGTTAGGTATCATATTCACATGTAAATAGAAGAAAAGTAAACCTTCTTTCACTTTATTTCTTTGTGATTTTGTGAGAATTTTAAAAGGGTTAGTTCACCCCAAAATGAAAATGTATAAACCCCCCCAGAGCCGGCGTATGGATTACTCTTATTATGGATGATCAGCTTTTTTTGGGGCTTCAAAATCTAGGGTCAAACTCACTCCCATTATAAACTGTGAAGCGCCAGGATTTTTTTTTGTAATATAACTCTGATTGTGAAGTCATAAACACCTAAGATGGCTTCATTTTTGGGTGAACTATTCTATAAAGTCTCAAAGACATCTAAATTAAAGCAGAAAGACAGAAAACGTATGATCCTCAAGGTTGAAGTGTTTACTTTTTTGTATCTTAATAATTGTGCCTAACGAAACTGGTATGTTCCCTGTCTTGTGTTGTAAATGTGAAAATGTGTATATCATGTATATTTTGCTATCCTATTCAACCTCATAAATTCAAAATATGTGAAATGATTTAAGATTATATGCATGAGGTTTTAAAATAACATTTCAGATTCACGTTTTTTAACCAATATATTAGTGGTTTCCCAGGGGAAATGTGCCCTAACCCGAACTCCACCAAAAGAAGGGACTGAATGCAACATTGAACATTCCACCAATCAACTTTAAGATTAACTACCTGCCTAAACATGCAACTCTTGGTGTGTCTCTGTTACATGTTTTAGCACAGCTGCAATGGATAAAACCTTCTTTTTTGCAAACTGACAACATGATTAAAGGTTGCTAGAATCTTTTTTCTTTAGGTGTTGGATTTTTACAAAAGAAACATACGTGCATACGTGGCAATGCCTTCCAATTTGGCCACATCGACACTGGAAAACAGTGGGGATGAGGCATGGTCAACCGCACTTGTGCTTCCCTGTGCTATGTAACCAGCTTTGCCCTAAAAGAAATGTTAGATGATTTAATGTAATACATGATTGGTCACTATACTTAATATCGTGGGACATTAAAAAATACTAACACCTGTAGTGTGATATTGTAATCAGTTCCAGGCTTCAGGCGATTCACATCCAGCTTCCAGAGCTCATTGAAAATATTCGAAAGCTCCTGGTTGACAGTTTGACTGAGAGTGTAGAGAAAAAAAGTGAATTGTCTAAAACTTGTATAAACAGTTCTCAGGTGTAGTGCATTGCATTCATGTATAAGTTACAGGTCAAATTGGAAAATATTTTACCTTGCTGCATCACTGAAATTAAACAGTGCCAACAGCACAAGGATCCAGCCACAATCATACCTGCAACACACAAACATAAGAATGAAGTGTGTGTGTGATTATATGTGTATATAGAGGATATTTTTGTAGTATATAGTATATTTCATGCCTGCTACCTATTTACATGAATAATTTAATGATGAAATATCAAATCGCAAAAGTTAAAACCAAAGAGAATATTCTACAGTAAACAAATGAACATACAAACATAAATGCAAATTCAGAGGTGCCCGAAACAAGGTATTAAAAATCACAACGTTACAATGAATGACCTTTTGTAAAACTATTCTGCTTTTTAAAATGCTCTTTAAAGACGCCGTTTATATGCAAAATATAAAAGTGTTCAACATACCCTCTGCGCATGGTTGTTGCAATGATGCGCGTGAACAGATGAACGCGAGCTTGTGTAGTTTTCCTCTTTTGTATCATGAAAATGTACACCAAAACAACAAATGGGCGGGGCTTAGGATAAGTTGTCTGTGATTGGTCAAGAAGGGTAAGACAGTTTTTATTTTGGGCTCTATGCACGGCGCTATTTCGTAGAGTCCAATGCAATACCGAGAATTTTTATTGAATTTTACACTCCATGGTTATAATAAAGAAACGTTAGTCACAAAAACAGATAAAACAGACACCCCTCGTTGTGTTTATGCTTCTTTTTAAAATTATATTAAATAAATATAACTATATATAATATTACATCTAAACGTATGTATGTTTCATTTCAAAGACTGGAGGACAGTAAATTTGGAAGACTCTGCCATAATCCCGTTTTCCTCGGTTTTCCTCCGCTTTAATCTCCACAACCGGAAATGGACGAGCATCCTTGCGTCAAATGCGGAATTTATGCGTGCAGCTCTTTTTCACATTTTCTGCGCTGGTCGAGGCGGATTTTGATTTAATAATTCTCACGGAGAATTATTTGTATATTTGTATATCAGATAATTCAGAAAACGATACGTTTCAGTGCAAAAAAAAAAACGTTATTCAATAAGACAAAGGAAACTCACAGGGAAAAGTCAACATTGTTGACATGATGTAAAGGACTGATTCATTTCATCAGTTCATTTCCAAAAACTGAAAGCAAAAACAGGATGTTTGAAGCAAGTTATCAATTTTGATTTATGATTAAAGGCAAAGAACACGGACCCATCATAAAATGCTAGCAAGCGACTGTCTACACACACTGGCCAACAGAAGGCGCTGTTTATAAACGTATACATTTCCTTACTCAAAATAGCTTAAAAATGTAATAATTACTGTATTTGCTATTAAAACAATAAGAATGGCAGCTAAACTATTGAAAAGGGCTATGTAATTTAAAATTACAACACAAAAAAAGCCTCATTTGTATTTTAGAAAAAAAAAAAACTCAATGAGAACTATAGTATTTAAATGAAGAGAGTTAGCTTGTAAATGTATGCAAGAATGTGCATTTAAAGTGCATCATACATACTCCATTTTAAGAAATTCTGCTCTGCCAAGTCATATGCCATTGGTTATAGAATTTACTAATTGACACTCAAATATAACAAACAAAGCCTGCATGCTTTCAGTGTTTTATTCACCTTTGAAATCGACCAAAAGTCAATGAAGTACAAACATGTAACTTTGAAATTGTTATGAGTGGCAGTATATTTTAAATATATTTGTCAGCTGCTTACAATTTTATGCACATGCCAGTATTGCATTAAAAATTCATTTATGCTACATGATAGCATTTCCATAAACGAGAACATTATTGCTATCCTTTAAGTACTGCAGCAGTGTAAAAAATAATTCACAATGAACTTTCATTAAAGTAACAAATATTTGATCCAAATGAGACTTAAATAACATGCAAACAGGATGTAAAATATATTGTACAGAGCTTTGCATGCAAATGTATGAAACATATGCAGTACTGATGCATGAACTGGCTTTATAAATTGTACAGGTCCAAAAAATAATGATAATAAACTCCCAACATTTATGTTTAAGACTGGACCTAGAACTTTCATTTGAAATATTGATGATACATGCTAGTTTAATTATTGGCAATGAATGTACAACTTCAATCTATCAACAATTTAATAAAATATCTCTTTGATTTTGACTGAAAGTGTCATTGTGCTCTTCTGCCACCATAACTGGCACAAATGTGGTGTCACAGATTTTATTTCAGACCAGCAAACTACAGTAGGACTTCTTTTCATATCATATCGATCCACAAAAACAAAAATGACCACTAACAATCCGATTAAAAAAAACCAGGGCAGACATTCTTCCATCTACCTTCGGGAGACATATTATTTCAACAAAATGTTCTTGAAAGGCAATTGAAATACTTTAAAACGGTGTTTTGATGAGTTGACGTGGCTGTGATTGATATATTTGGCATTCAGATGGAGGTGCGTGTGTGTTGGGTTGGCAGAGGAATTGGCACAGTCACTTCCGATTAAAGCAGCAGCACTAGGGGTGAGACGGTCCCTGCAGTGCCCTCACACGTTGGAGTCATCGTCCTTTAAACTGACATTGGGAAATGGCGTGGAGATCTCCTTAAAGAATTCATCCTCCTTCAGCATACTCTGAATACAAAACACATGACACACAGTTTAGGCTCAACAACTCAAACACACATACACATACATCTACATATACATATAAAGCAGCAAGTGAGATCAGATGTGCAGCTGTTTGTTACCGTTAAGTTGTTGATGCCCTCAGAGAAAGCGCCGATCTGCCTTACTGTCCCCTCAGAGTCATCCATCTGGATCAAAAACAATGCAAAGAAGAACAAAGCCATAACGATGTTAGTGATTAATTGTCATTAATTATTCGATTAGGGTTCTTGACTATCGATTTATCAACTCACCATACAATACCGGTCAAAAGTTTGGAATAATTAAGAAGTCACTTATGCTCGCCAAGGCTGCATTTATTTGGTTTAAAAAATACAGTAAAACAGTAATATTGTGAAATATTGTAATTTGAAATAACTTTTCTATTGCAATATATTGAAATAAAATTTATTCCTGTGATAGCAAAGCTGAATTTTCAGTTTTCAGTGTCACATGATCCTTCAGAAACCATTCGAATATGCTCAATGATTACTATTGATTCTCAATTATTAATAATGTTTTTATTATTATCAGTGTTGCATATCTATATTTTTGCTGCTTAATACTTTTGTGAAAAACGTGATGCATTTTTTTCAGGATTCTTTAATGAATAATTCAAAACAACAGCATCCATTTGAAATAGAAATCTAGTTTAACACTGATAATAAGAAATTTTTCTTAAGCAGCAAATCAGCATCTTTGAATGATTTCTGAAGGATCATGTGACACTAAAGAGTAATGGTGTTGAAAATTCAGCTTTGCATTACAGGAATACATGTAATTGTAATTTAATTGTAATAATATTTAAAATATTACTGTTTTGATCAAATAAATGTAGCCTTGGTGAACATACGAGGCTTCCTTCAAAGATAATGAAAGAATCATTTTATTATTTATATATTTATATTAAACTTACACATTAACCAGTTAGTCTCCCATGTGTTTTCAGTATTTCATGTTGACAATGAGAAATTCCTGAATTTCAACCTAACCACAAAGACATCATGCACCAACAAGCTTCTATCACTACCTGATCGAATCGATCCAGGTCATCATCATAGATCTGGAGCTCCATGCCTCTGTAGCCCTTCTGGAAGCTGCG